>NW_028270165.1:89427079-89550535 GCF_037043375.1 Chiloscyllium plagiosum | reverse complement strand
ACTCACACCATCAGGAATCCCGATAATACCCCTCCCCTCCTCACACACTCACACCATCCGATAATACCCCTCCCCTCTCTCCACACACTCACACCATCCGGATAATACCCCCTCCCTCTCTCACACCACTCCACCATCCGATAATACCCCCTCCCTCTCTCACACACTCACACCATCCGATAATACCCCTCCCTCTCTCTCACACTCACACCATCCGATAATACCCCTCCCTCCTCACACACACACACTCACACCATCCGATAATACCCTCCCTC
This sequence comes from Chiloscyllium plagiosum, assembly GCF_037043375.1. NCBI lineage: Eukaryota > Metazoa > Chordata > Chondrichthyes > Orectolobiformes > Hemiscylliidae > Chiloscyllium > Chiloscyllium plagiosum. The sequence continues at coordinate 89,550,260 of NW_028270165.1, read as the reverse complement.
CCTCCCACACTCACACCATCCGATAATACCCCTCCCTCTCTCACACACTCACACCATCCGATAATACCCTCCCTCTCTCTCACACTCACACCATCCGATAATACCCCTCCCTCCCTCTCACACACTCACTCCACCATCCGATAATACCCCTCCCTCTCTCTCACACCCTCACACCATTCGATAATACCCCTCCCTCCTCTCACACACACACACCATCCGATAATACCCCTCCTCCTCTCTCACACACTCACACCATCCGATAATACCCCTCCCTCTCTCTCACACACTCACACTATCCGATAATAACCCTCCCTTCCCTCACACACACTCACACCATCTGATAATACCCCCTCCCTCTCCTCACACACTCACACCATCCAATAATACCCCTCCCTCCTTCTCTCACACACTCACACCATCCGATAATACCCCCCCCTCCCTTCTCTCACCCACTCACACCATCCGATAATACCCCCTCCCTCTCTCTCACACACCACACCATCCGATAATACCCCTCCCTCTCTCTCACACCCTCACAACCATCCGATAATACCCCTCCCTCCCTCACACACTCACACCATCCCCGATAATACCCCTCCCCTCTTCTCTCACACTCAACACTCACACCATCCGGATAATACCCCTCCCTCCCCTCACACACACACACTCACAACCAACCGATAATACCCCTCCCTCCTTCTCGCACCCACTCACACCATCCGATAATACCCCTCCCTCTCTCTCACACACTCACACCATCCGATAATACCCCTCCCTCCCTCACACACTCACACCATCCGATAATACCCCTCCCTCTCTCTCACCACTCACACTCACACCATCCGATAATACCCCTCCCTCCCTCACACACTCACACCATCCGATAATACCCCTCCCTCCCCTCACACACACACACTCACACCATCCGATAATACCCCTCCCTCTCTCTCACACACACACCATCCGATAATACCCCTCCCTCCCTCACACACACACACTCACACCATCCGATAATACCCCTCCCTCTCCTCTCACACTCACACATCCGATAATACCCCTCCCTCTCTCTCACACACACACCATTCGATAAATACCCCTCCCTCCCTCTCACACCTCACACCATCCGATAATACCCCTCCCCTCTCTCACACACACACACCATCCGATATACCCCCTCCCCTCCCCTCTCTCACCACCTCACACCATCCGATAATACCCCTCCCTCTCTCTCACACACTCACACTATCCGATAATAACCCCTCCTTCCCTCACACACACTCACACCATCTGATAATACCCCTCCCTCTCTCACACACTCACACCATCCAATAATACCCCTCCCTCCTTCTCTCACACACTCACACCAACCGATAATACCCTCCCTCCTTCTCGCACCCCACTCACACCATCCGATAATACCCCTCCCTCTCTCTCACACACTCACACCATCCGATAATACCCCTCCCTCCCTCACACACTCACACCATCCGATAATACCCCTCCCTCTCTCTCTCACACTCACACCATCCGATAATACCCCCTCCCTCCCTCACACACACACACTCACACCATCCGATAATACCCCTCCCTCTCTCTCCACACTCACACCATCCGATAATACCCCTCCCTCCTCACACACACACACTTCACACCATCCGATAATACCCCTCCCTCCTCTCACACACTCACACCATCCGATAATACCCCTCCCTCCCTCACACACACACTTACACCATCCGATAATACCCCTCCCCTCCCTCACCCACTCACACCATCCGATAATACCCCTCCCCTCCCTCACACACACACTCACACCATCCGATAATACCCCTCCCTCCCTCACCCACTCACACCATCCGATAATACCCCTCCCTCCCTCACACACACACTCACACCCATCCGATAATACCCCTCCCTCTCTCTCACACACTCACACAATCCGATAATACCCCTCCCTCCCACACACACTCACACCATCCGATAATACCCCTCCCTCTCTCTCACACACTCACACCATCCGATAATACCCCTCCCTCCCACACACACTCACACCATCCGATAATTACCCCTCCCTCTCTCACACACTCACACCATCCGATAATACCCCTCCCCTCCCTCACACACACACCCATCCGATAATACCCCTCCCTCTCTCACACACTCACACCCATCCGATAATACCCTCCATCCTTCTCTCACACACTCACACCATCCGATAATACCCCTCCCTCCCTTCCTCTCACACACGCTCACCATCCCGATAATACCCCCTCCTCCTTCTCTCACACTCACACCATCCGATAATACCCCTCCCCTCCCTCACACTCACACCATCCCGATAATACCCCTCCCTCCCTCACACTCACACCCATCCGATAATACCCCTCCCTCTCTCTCACACTCACACCATCCGATAATACCCCTCCCTCCCTCATACACCTCACACCATCCGATAATACCCCTCCCTCCTCCCTCACACACTCCACACCATCCAATAATACCCCTCCCTCCCTCACCCACTCACACCATCCGATAATACCCCTCCCTCCCTCACACACACTCACACCATCCGATAATACCCTCCCTCCCTCATACACTCACACCATCCGATAATACCCCTCCTCCCCTCCCTCACACCTCACACCATCCAATAATACCCCTCCCTCCCTCATACACTCACACCATCCGATAATACCCCTCCCTCCCTCTCTCTCACACTCACACCATCCGATAATACCCCTCCCTCCCTCACACACACTCACACTATCCGATAATAACCTCCTTCCCTCACACACCACTCACACCATCTGATAATACCCCTCCCTCCCTCTCTCACACACCTCACACCAACCGATAATACCCCTCCCTCCTTCTCGCACCCCACTCACACCCATCCGATAATACCCCTCCCTCTCTCTCACACACTCACACCATCCGATAATACCCCTCCCTCCCTCACACACTCACACCATCCGATAATACCCCTCCCTCTCTCTCACACTCACACCATCCAATAATTACCCCTCCCTCCCTCACACACACACACTCACACCATCCGGTAATACCCCTCCCCTCTCTCACACTCACACCATCCGATAATACCCCTCCCTCCCTCCACACACACACTCACACCATCCGATAATACCCCTCCCTCTCTCACACACTCACACCATCCAATAATACCCCTCCCTCCCTCACACAAACACTTACACCATCCGATAATACCCCTCCCCTCCCTCACACAAACACTTACACCATCCGGTAATACCCCTCCCTCCCTCAGCCCACTCACACCATCCGATAATACCCCTCCCTCCCTCCCTCACACGCTCACACCATTCAATAATACCCCTCCCTCCCTCACACCATCCGATAATACCCCTCCCTCTCTCTCACACTCACACCATCCGATAATACCCCTCCCTCACACACACACACTCACACCATCTGATAATACCCCTCCCTCCCTCTCTCACACACTCACCACCATCCGATAATACCCCTCCCTCTCTCACACAATCACACCATCCGATAATACCCCTCCCTCCCTCACACACACACACATCACACCATCCGATAATACCCCTCCCTCTCTCTCACACTCACACCATCCGATAATACCCCTCCCTCCCTCACACACTCACACCATCCGATAATACCCCTCCCTCCCTCTCACACTCACACCATCCGATAATACCCCTCCCTCCATCACCCACTCACACCATCCGATAATACCCCTCCCCTCCCTCATACACTCACACCATCCGATAATACCCCTCCCTCCCTCCCTCACCCACTCACACCATCCAATAATACCCCTCCCTCCCTCACCCACTCACACCATCCGATAATACCCCTCCCTCCCTCCACCCACTCACACCATCCGATAATACCCCTCCCTCTCTCTCACACACTCACACCATCCGATAATACCCCCTCCCTCCCTCACACACTCACACCATCCGATAATACCCCTCCCTCTCTCTCACACTCACACCATCCGATAATACCCCTCCCTCCCTCACACACACACACTCACACCATCCGATAATACCCCTCCTTCTCTCACACACTCACACATCCGATAATACCCCTCCCTCTCACTCTCACCATCCGATAATAACCCTCCCTCCTTCTCTCACACACTCACACCATCCGATAATACCCTCCCTCCCTCACACACTCACACCATCCGATAATACACCGCCCTCTCTCTCACATTCACACCATCCGATAATACCCCTCCCTCTCTCTCACACTCACACCATCCGATAATACCCCTCCCACCCTCACACACCACACCATCCGATAATACACCGCCCTCTCTCTCACATTCACACCATCCGATAATACCCCTCCCTCTCTCTCACCACTCACACCATTCGATAATTACCCCTCCCTCCCTCTCACCATCCGATAATACCCCTCCCACTCTCTCACATTCACACCATCCAATAATACCCCTTCCTCCCGCGCACACTCATGCCCTCCAATAATATTTCTCTCTCTCTCTCTCTCTGTCACACTCAGTCCCCCCTGACGACCCTGGGTCTCCCTCTCTCACTCCTCCCCCTGACGACCCTGGTCTCTCTCCCCCCCCCCTCCCCCTGATGACCCTGGGTCTCTCTCTCTCTCTCTCTCTCACCCCCTCCCCATGATGACCCTGGGTCTCTCTTCTCTCTCCCCCCCCTCCTCCTGATGACCCTGGGTCTCTCTCTCTCTCCCCCCTCCCCATGATGACCCTGGGTCTCTCTCTCTCTCTCCCCTCCTCCCCCTGATGACCCTGGGTCTCTCTCTCTCTCTCTCCCCCCTCCCCCTGATGACCCTGGGTCTCTCTCTCTCTCCCCCCTCCCCCTGATGGATATGGGTCTCTCTCTCACTCTCCCCCCCTCCCCTGATGGACCCTGGGTCTCTCTCTCTCTCCCCCCTCCCCTGATGGACCTGGGTCTCTCTCTCTCTCTCTCCCCCCCTCCCCCTGATGGACCTGGGTCTCTCGCTCTCTCCCCCCTCCCCCTGATGGACCTGGGTCTCTCTCTCTCTCCCCCCCTCCCCCTGATGGACCTGGGTCTCTCTCTCTCCCCCCTCCCCCTGATGGACCTGGGTCTCTCTCTCTCTCTCCCCTCCCCCTGATGACCCTGGGTCTCTCTCTCTCTCCCCCCTCCCCCTGAAGACCCTGGGTCTCTCTCTCTCTACCCCCTCCACCTGATGACCCTGGGTTCTCTCTCTCTCTCTCTCTCTCTCTTCCCCCTCCCCCTGATGACCCTGGGTCTCTCTCTCTCTTCCCCCTACCCCTGATGGACCTGGGTCTCTCTCTCCTCCCCCCTCCCCATGATGACCCTGGGTCTCTCTCTCTCTCTCCCCCCTCCCCTGATGACCCTGGGTCACTCTCTCTCTCTATCCCCCCTCCCGCTGATGACCCTGGGTCTCTCTCTCTCCCCCTTCCCCCTGATGACCCTGGGTCTCTCTCGCTCTCCCCCCCGTCCCCCTGATGACCCTGGGTCTCTCTCTCTCCCCCCTCCCCCTGATGACCCTGTGTCTCTCTCTCCCCCCTCCCCCTGATGACCCTGGGTCTCTCTCTCTCTCCCCCCCTCCCTCTGAAGACCCTGGGTCTCTCTCTCTCTCACCCCTCCCCCTGATGGACCTGGGTCTCTCTCTCTCTCCCCCCTCCCCCTGATGGACCTGGGTCTCTCTCTCTCTCCCCCCTCCCCCCTGATGGACCTGGGTTCTCTCTCTCTCTCTCTCTCCCCTCCCCCTGATGACCCTGGGTCTCTCTCTCTCTCCCCCCCCTCCCCTGATGGACCTGGGTCTCTCTCTCTCTCTCCCCCCCTCCCCCTGATGACCCTGGGTCTCTCTCTCTCTCCCCCCTCCCCCTGATGATCCTGGGTCTCTCTCTCTGTCTCACACCCCATCCCCCTGATGATCCTGGGTCTCTCTCTCTCTCTCTCCCCCCCTCCCGCTGAATGACCCTGGGTCCCTCTCTCTCACTCCCCCCCTCCCCCTGATGACCCTGGGTCTCTCTCTCTCCCCCCTCCCCCTAATGACCTGGGTCTCTCTCTCTCCCCCCTCCCCCCTAATGACCCTGGGTCTCTCTCTCTCCCCCCCTCCTCCTGATGACCCTGGGTCTCTCTCTCTCTCTCTCTCTCTCTCCCCCCTCCCCATGATGACCCTGGGTCTCTCTCTCTCTCCCCCCCCTCCTCCTGATGACCCTGGGTCTCTCTCTCTCCCCCCTCCCCATGATGACCCTGGGTCTCTCTCTCTCTCTCCCCCCTCCTCCTGATGACCCTGGGTCACTCTCTCTCTCTCCCCCCTCCCCCTGATGATCCTGGGTCTCTCTCTCTCACCCCCCCTCCCCCTGATGACCCTGGGTCACTCTCTCTCTCTCTCTCCCCACTCCTCCTGATGACCCTGGGTCTCTCTCTCCCCCCCTCCACATGATGAACCTGGGTCTCTCTCTCTCTCTCTCCCCTCCCCCTGATGACCCTGGGTCACTCTCTCTCTCTCTCCCCCCCCTCCCCCTGATGACCCTGGGTCACTCTGTCTCTCCCCCCTCCCCCTGATGATCCTGGGTCTCTCTCTCTCTCTCCCCCCTCCCCCTGATGATCCTGGGTCTCTCTCTCTCTCCCCCCCCTCCCCATGATGACCCTGGGTCTCTCTCTCTCCCCCCCTCCCCCTGATGACCCTGGGTCTCTCTCTCTCTCCCCCCTCCCCCTGATGGACCTGGGTCTCTCTCTCTCACTCTCCCCCCTCCCCCTGATTGACCTGGGTCTCTCTCTCTCTCCCCCCTCCCCCTGATGGACCTGGGTCTCTCTCTCTCTCTCCCCCCTCCCCCTGATGGACCTGGGTCTCTCGCTCTCTCCCCCCTCCCCCTGATGGACCTGGGTCTCTCTCTCTCTCTCCCCCCTCCCCCTGATGATCCTGGGTCTCTCTCTCTCTCTCCCCCCCTCCCCCTGATGACCCTGGGTCTCTCTCTCTCTCCCCCCTCCCCCTGATGGATATGGGTCTCTCTCTCACTCTCCCCCCTCCCCCTGATGGACCTGGGTCTCTCTCTCTCTCCCCCCTCCCCCTGATGGACCTGGGTCTCTCTCTCTCTCTCCCCCCCTCCCCCTGATGGACCTGGGTCTCTCTCTCTCTCCCCCCCTCCCCCTGATGGACCTGGGTCTCTCTCTCTCCCCCCTCCCCCTGATGGACCTGGGTCTCTCTCTCTCTCTCCCCTCCCCCTGATGACCCTGGGTCTCTCTCTCTCTCCCCCCTCCCCCTGAAGACCCTGGGTCTCTCTCTCTCTTCCCCCTCCCCCTGATGACCCTGGGTCTCTCTCTCTCTCTCTCTCTCTCTTCCCCCTCCCCCTGATGACCCTGGGTCTCTCTCTCTCTTCCCCCTCCCCCTGATGGACCTGGGTCTCTCTCTCTCCCCCCTCCCCATGATGACCCTGGGTCTCTCTCTCTCTCTCCCCCCTCCCCCTGATGACCCTGGGTCACTCTCTCTCTCTATCCCCCCTCCCGCTGATGACCCTGGGTCTCTCTCTCTCCCCCTTCCCCCTGATGACCCTGGGTCTCTCTCGCTCTCCCCCCCGTCCCCCTGATGACCCTGGGTCTCTCTCTCTCCCCCCTCCCCCTGATGACCCTGGGTCTCTCTCTCCCCCCTCCCCCTGATGACCCTGGGTCTCTCTCTCTCTCCCCCCCCTCCCTCTGAAGACCCTGGGTCTCTCTCTCTCTCCCCCCCTCCCCCTGATGGACCTGGGTCTCTCTCTCTCTCTCCCCCCTCCCCCTGATGGACCTGGGTCTCTCTCTCTCTCCCCCCTCCCCCTGATGGACCTGGGTCTCTCTCTCTCTCTCTCCCCTCCCCCTGATGACCCTGGGTCTCTCTCTCTCTCTCCCCCCTCCCCCTGAAGACCCTGGGTCTCTCTCTCTCTCCCCCCTCCCCCTGATGGATATGGGTCTCTCTCTCACTCTCCCCCCTCCCCCTGATGGACCTGGGTCTCTCTCTCTCTCTCTCTCTTCCCCCTCCCCCTGATGACCCTGGGTCTCTCTCTCTCTTCCCCCTCCCCCTGATGGACCTGGGTCTCTCTCTCTCCCCCCTCCCCCTGAAGACCCTGGGTCTCTCTCTCTCTTCCCCCTCTCCCTGATGACCCTGGGTCTCTCTCTCTTCCCCTTCCCCCTGATGACCCTGGGTCTCTCTCTCTCTTCCCCTTCCCCCTGATGACCCTGGGTCTCTCTCTCTCTTCCCCCTCCCCCTGATGGACCTGGGTCTCTCTCTCTCCCCCCTCCCCCTGATGGACCTGGGTCTCTCTCTCTCCCCCCTCCCCCTGATGGACCTGGGTCTCTCTCTCTCTCTCTCCCCTCCCCCTGATGACCCTGGGTCTCTCTCTCTCTCTCCCCCCTCCCCCTGATGACCCTGGGTCTCTCTCTCTCTCTCTCTCCCCCCTCCCCCTGATGACCCTGGGTCTCTCTCTCTCTCTCTCTCTCCCCCCTCCCCCTGATGACCCTGGGTCACTCTCTCTCTCTATCCCCCCTCCCCCTGATGACCCTGGGTCTCTCTCTCTCTCCCCCCCTCCCCCTGATGACCCTGGGTCTCTCTCTCTCTCCCCCCCCCCCCCTCCCCCTGATGACCCTGGGTCTCTCTCTCTCTCCCCCCCATCCCCCTGATGACCCTGGGTCTCTCTCTCTCCCCCTCCCCCTGATGACCCTGGGTCTCTCTCTCCCCCCTCCCCCTGATGACCCTGGGTCTCTCTCTCTCCCCCCTCCCCATGATGACCCTGGGTCTCTCTCTCTCTCTCTCTCTCCCCCCTCCTCCTGATGACCCTGGGTCTCTCTCTCTCCACCCTCCTCCTGATGACCCTGGGTGTCTCTCTCTCTCTCTCTCCCCCCTCCCCATGATGACCCTGGGTCTCTCTCACTCTCTCCCCCCTCCTCCTGATGACCCTGGGTCTCTCTCTCTCCCCCCTCCCCATGATGACCCTGGGTCTCTCTCTCTCTCTCCCCCCTCCTCCTGATGACCCTGGGTCTCTCTCTCTCTCTCTCCCCCCTCCCCTGATGACCCTGGGTCACTCTCTCTCTCTCCCCCCTCCCCCTGATGATCCTGGGTCTCTCTCTCTCCCCCCCCCCCTCCCCCTGATGACCCTGGGTCTCTCCCCCCTCCTCCTGATGACCCTGGGTCACTCTCTCTCTCTCTCTCTCTCTCCCCCCTCCCCATGATGACCCTGGGTCTCTCTCTCTCTCTCTCCCCACTCCTCCTGATGACCCTGGGTCTCTCTCTCTCCCCCCTCCCCATGATGAACCTGGGTCTCTCTCTCTCTCTCTCCCCCCTCCCCCTGATGACCCTGGGTCTCTCTCTCTCTCTCTCCCCTCCTCCCCCTGATGACCCTGGGTCTCTCTCTCTCTCCCCCCCTCCCCCTGATGATCCTGGGTCTCTCTCTCTCCCCCCTCCCCCTAATGACCCTGGGTCTCTCTCTCTCTTCCCCCTCCCCCTGATGGACCTGGGTCTCTCTCACTCTCTCTCCCCCCTCCCCCTGATGGATATGGGTCTCTCTCTCACTCTCCCCCTCCCCCTGATGGACCTGGGTCTCTCTCTCTCTCCCCCCTCCCCCTGATGGACCTGGGTCTCTCTCTCTCTCTCCCCCCTCCCCCTGATGGACCTGGGTCTCTCGCTCTCTCCCCCCTCCCCCTGATGGACCTGGGTCTCTCTCTCTCTCCCCCCCTTCCCCTGATGGACCTGGGTCTCTCTCTCTCTCCCCGCTCCCCCTGATGGACCTGGGACTCTCTCTCTCTCCCCCCTCCCCCTGATGGACCTGGGTCTCTCTCTCTCCCCCCTCCCCCTGATGGACCTGGGTCTCTCTCTCTCTCTCCCCTCCCCCTGATGACCCTGGGTCTCTCTCTCTCTCCCCCCACCCCCTGAAGACCCTGGGTCTCTCTCTGTCTTCCCCCTCCCCCTGATGACCCTGGGTCTCTCTCTCTCTCCTCCCCCTCCCCCTGATGACCCTGGGTCTCTCTCTCTCTTCCCCCTCCCCCTGATGGACCTGGGTCTCTCTCTCTCCCCCCTCCCCATGATGACCCTGGGTCTCTCTCTCTCTCCCCCCTCCCCCTGATGACCCTGGGTCACTCTCTCTCTCTATCCCCCCTCCCGCTGATGACCCTGGGTCTCTCTCTCTCTCCCCCCCCTCCCCCTGATGACCCTGGGTCTCTCTCTCTCCCCCCTCCCCATGATGACCCTGGGTCTCTCTCTCCCCCCTCCCCCTGATGACCCTGGGTCTCTCTCTCTCTCTTCACCCTCCCCCCGATGACCCTGGGTCTCTCTCTCTCTCCCCCCTCTCCCTGATGGACCTGGGTCTCTCTCTCTCTCCCCCCTCCCCCTGATGGACCTGGGTCTCTCTCTCTCTCCCCCCTCCCCCTGATGGATCTGGGTCTCTCTCTCTCTCTCTCTCCCCTCCCCCTGATGACCCTGGGTCTCTCTCTCTCTCCCCCCTCCCCCTGAAGACCCTGGGTCTCTCTCTCTCTTCCCCCTCTCCCTGATGACCCTGGGTCTCTCTCTCTCTTCCCCCTCCCCCTGATGATCCTGGGTCTCTCTCTCTCTTCCCCCTCCCCTTGATGGACCTGGGTCTCTCTCTCTCCCCCCTCCCCCTGATGGACCTGGGTCTCTCTCTCTCCCCCCTCCCCCTGATGGACCTGGGTCTCTCTCTCTCTCTCTCTCTCTCCCCTCCCCCTGATGACCCTGGGTCTCTCTCTCTCTCCCCCCTCCCCCTGAAGACCCTGGGTCTCTCTCTCTCTTCCCCCTCTCCCTGATGACCTTGGGTCTCTCTCTCTTTCCCCCCTCCCCCTGATGACCCTGGGTCTCTCTCTCTCTCTCTCTCCCCCTGATGACCCTGGGTCACTCTCTCTCTCTATCCCCCCTCCCCCTGATGACCCTGGGTCTCTCTCTCTCTCCCCCCCTCCCCCTGATGACCCTGGGTCTCTCTCTCTCTCCGCCCCCTCCCCCTGATGACCCTGGGTCCCTCTCTCTCTCCCCCCCGTCCCCCTGATGACCCTAGGTCTCTCTCTCTCCCCCTCCCCCTGATGACCCTGGGTCTCTCTCTCCCCCCTCCCCCTGATGACCCTGGGTCTCTCTCTCTCTCCCCCCTCCCTCTGAAGACCCTGGGTCTCTCTCTCTCCCCCCTCCCCCTGATGGACCTGGGTCTCTCTCTCTCTCTCTCCCCCCTCCCCCTGATGGACCTGGGTCTCTCTCTCTCTCCCCCCTCCCCCTGATGACCCTGGGTCTCTCTCTCTCCCCCTCCCCCCTCCCCCTGATGACCCTGGGTCTCTCTCTCTCTCTCCCCCCTCCCCCTGATGACCCTGGGTCTCTCTCTCTCCCCCTCCCCCTGATGACCCTGGGTCTCTCTCTCTCTCTCTCCCCCCTCCCCCTGATGACCCTGGGTCTCTCTCTCTCTCCCCCCCCCCAACCCCTGATGGACCTGGGTCTCTCTCTCTCTCTCCCCCCTCCCCCTGAAGACCCTGGGTCTCTCTCTCTCTCTCTCTCTCCCCCCTCCCCCTGATGGACCTGGGTCTCTCTCTCTCTCTCTCTCTCTCTCCCCCCCCCCTCCCCCTGATGACCCTGGGTCTCTCTCTCTCTCTCTCTCTCTCTCCTCCCCCTCCCCCTGATGACCCTGGGTCTCTCTCTCTCCCCCCTCCCCCTGATGATCCTGGGTCTCTCTCTCTCTCTCTCTCTCCCCCCCTCCCCCTAATGACCCTGGGCCTCTCTCTCTCCCCCCTCTCCCCCTAATGACCCTGGGTCTCTCTCTCTCCCCCCTCCCCCTGATGACCCTGGGTCTCTCTCTCTCTCTCTCTCTCCCCCCTCCCCCGATGGACCTGGGTCTCTCTCTCTCCCCCCTCCCCCTGATGGACCTGGGTCTCTCTCTCTATCCCCCCTTCCGCTGATGACCCTGGGTCTCTCTCTCTCCCCCCTCCCCCTGATGACCCTGGGTCTCTCTCTTCCCCCCTCCCCCTAATGACCCTGGGTCTCTCTCTCTCCCCCCTCCCCCTGATGACCCTGGGTCTCTCTCTCTCCCTCTTCCCCCTCCCCCTGATGACCCTGGGTCTCTCTCTCTCTCTTCCCCCTCCCCCTGATGGACCTGGGTTTCTCTCTCTCTCTCTCCCCCCTCCCCCTGATGGATATGGGTCTCTCTCTCTCTCTCCCCCCTCCCCCTGATGGACCTGGGTCTCTCTCTCTCTCCCCCCTCCCCCTGATGGACCTGGGTCTCTCTCTCTCTCCCCCCTCCCCCTGATGGACCTGGGTCTCTCTCTCTCTCCCCCCTCCCCCTGATGGACCTGGGTCTCTCTCTCTCCCCCCCTCCCCCTGATGGACCTGGGTCTCTCTCTCTCCCCCCTCCCCCTGATGGACCTGGGTCTCTCTCTCTCTCCCCCCTCCCCCTGATGGACCTGGGTCTCTCTCTCTCCCCCCTCCCCATGATGGACCTGGGTCTCTCTCTCTCTCTCCCCTCCCCCTGATGAGCCTGGGTCTCTCTCTCTCTCCCCCCTCCCCCTGAAGACCCTGGGTCTCTCTCTCTCTTTCCCCCCTCCCCCTGATGACCCTGGGTCTCTCTCTCTCCCCCTCCCCCTGATGACCCTGGGTCTCTCTCTCCCCCCTCCCCCTGATGACCCTGGGTCTCTCTCTCTCTCTCCCCCCTTCCTCTGAAGACCCTGGGTCTCTCTCTCTCCCCCCTCCCCCTGATGTACCTGGGTCTCTCTCTCTCTCCCCCCTCCCCCTGATGACCCTGGGTCTCTCTCTCTCCCCCCTCCCCCTGATGACCCTCGGTCTCCATCTCTCTCACCCCCTCCTCCTGATGACCCTGGGTCTCTCTCTCTTTCCCCCCCTTCCCCCTGATGACCCTGAGTCTCTCTCTCCCCCCCCCCTCCCACCGATGGACCTGGGTCTCTCTCTCTCTCCCCCCCCCCCTCCCCCTGATGGACCTGGGTCTCTCTCTCTCTCTCCCCCCTCCCCCTGTTGTCCCTGGGTCTCTCCCCGCCCTCCCCCTGATGACCCTGGGTAACTCTCTCTCTTCCCCCTCTCCCTGATGACCCTGGGTCTCTCTCTCTCTCTCTCTCTTTCCCCTCCCCCTGATGACCCTGGGTCTCTCTCTCTCTTCCTCCTCACACTGATGGACCTGGGTCTCTCTCTCTCTTCCCCCTCCCCCTGATGGACCTGGGTCTCTCTCCCTCCCCCCTCCCCATGATGACCCTGGGTCTCTCTCTCTCTCTATCCCCCCTTCCCCTGATGACCCTGGGTCTCTCTCTCTCTCTCCCCCTCCCCCTGATGACCCTGGGTCTCTCTCTCTCCCCCCTCCCCCTGATGGACCTGGGTCTCTCTCTCTCTCCCCCCTCCCCCTGATGGACCTGGGTCTCTCTCTCTCCACCCTCCCCCTGATGGACCTGGGACTCTCTCTCTCTCTCCCCTCCCCCTGATGACCCTGGGTCTCTCTCTCTCTCCCCCCTCCCCCTGAAGACCCTGGGTCTCTCTCTCTCTTCCCCCTCTCCCTGATGACCCTGGGTCTCTCTCTCTCCCCCCTCCCCCTGATGACCCTGGGTCTCTCTCTCCCCCCCCTCCCCCTGATGACCCTGGGTCTCTCTCTCTATCCCCCCTCCCCCTGATGGACCTGGTTCTCTCTCTCTCTCCCCTCCCCATGATGGACCTGGGTCTCTCTCTCTCTCTCTCTCTCCCCTCCCCCTGATGACCCTGGGTCTCTCTCTCTCTCTCTCTTTCCCCCCTCCCCCTGAAGACCCTGGGTCTCTCTCTCTCCCCCCTCCCCCTGATGACCCTGGGTCTCTCTCTCTCCCCCCTCCCCCTGATGACCCTGGGTCTCTCTCTCTCTCCCCCCTCCCCCTGATGGACCTGGGTCTCTCTCTCTCTCTCTCCCCCCTCCCCCTGATGACCCTGGGTCTCTCTCTCTCTCCCCCCTCCCCCTGATGACCCTGGGTCTCTCTCTCTCTCCCCCCCCCTCCCCCTGATGACCCTGGGTCTCTCTCTCTCTCCCCCCCCCTCCCCCTGATGACCCTGGATCTCTCTCTCTCTCTCCCCCTCCCCCCTCCCCCTGATGAACCTGGGTCTCTCTCTCTCCCCCTCCCCCTGACGGACCTGGGTCTCTCTCTCTCCCCCCTCCCCCTGATGACCCTGGGTCTCTCTCTCTCTCCCCCCTCCCCCTGATGGACCTGGGTCTCTCTCTCTCTCACCCCCCTCCCCCTGATGAACCTGGGTCTCTCTCTCTATCCCCCCTCCCCTTGATGGACCTGGGTCTCTCTCTCTCTCCCCTCCCCCTGATGACCCTGGGTCTCTCTCTCTCTCTCTCTCTCCCCTCCCCCTGATGACCCTGGGTCTCTCTCTCTCTCTCTCTCACCCCCCTCCCCCTGATGAATCTGGGTCTCTCTCTCTATCCCCCCTCCCCCTGATGGACCTGGGTCTCTCTCTCTCTCCCCTCCCCCTGATGACCCTGGGTCTCTCTCTCTCTCTCTCTCACCCCCCTCCCCCTGATGAACCTGGGTCTCTCTCTCTATCCCCCCTCCCCCTGATGGACCTGGTTCTCTCTCTCTCTCCCCTCCCCCTGATGGACCTGGGTCTCTCTCTCTCTCTCTCTCTCTCTCTCCCCTCCCCCTGATGACCCTGGGTCTCTCTCTCTCCCCCCTCCCCCTGATGACCCTGGGTCTCTCTCTCTCTCCCCCCTCACCCTGATGGACCTGGGTCTCTCTCTCCCCCCTCCCCCTGATGGACCTGGGTCTCTCTCTCCCCCCCCTCCACCTGAGGACCCTGGGTCTCTCTCTCCCCCCCCTCCCCCTGATGGACCTGGGTCTCTCTCTCTCCCCTCCCCCTGATGATCCTGGGTCTCTCTCTCTCTCTCTCCCCTCCCCCTGATGGACCTGGGTCTCTCTCTCTCTCTCTCTCTCCCCCCCCTCCCCCTGATGGACCTGGGTCTCTCTCTCTCACCTCCCCCTGATGACCCTGGGTCTCTCTCTCTCTCTCTCTCCCCCCCCTCCCCCTGATGACCCTGGGTCTCTCTCTCTCTCTCTCCCCTCCCCCTGATGGACCTGGGTCTCTCTCTCTCTCTCTCTCTCTCTCCCCTCCCCCTGATGACCCTGTTTCTCTCTCTCTCTCTCTCTCCCCTCCCCCTGATGGACCTGGGTCTCTCTCTCTCTTTCCCCCTCCCCCTGATGGACCTGGGTCTCTCACTCCCCCCCCTCCCCCTGATGGACCTGGGTCTCTCTCTCACTCTCCCCCCTCCCCCTGATGGACCTGGGTCTCTCTCTCACTCTCCCCCCTTCCCCTGATGGACCTGGGTCTCTCTCTCTCTCCCCTCCCCCTGATGGACCTGGGTCTCTCTCTCCCCCCTCCCCCTGATGACCCTGGGTCTCTCTCTCACTCTCCCCCCTCCCCCTGATGGACCTGGGTCTCTCTCTCACTCTCCCCCCTTCCCCTGATGATCCTGGGTCTCTCTCTCTCTCTCCCCCCTCCCCCTGATGACCCTGGGTCTCTCTCTCTCTCCCCTCCCCCTGATGATCCTGGGTCTCTCTCTCTCTCTCCCCCCTCCCCCTGATGACCCTGGGTCTCTCTCTCTCTCTCTCTCCTCTCTCCCCCCTCCCCATGATGACCCTGGGTCTCTCTCTCCCCCCCCTCCACCTGAGGACCCTGGGTCTCTCTCTCCCCCCCCTCCCCCTGATGGACCTGGGTCTCTCTCTCTCCCCTCCCCCTGATGATCCTGGGTCTCTCTCTCTCTCTCTCCCCTCCCCCTGATGGACCTGGGTCTCTCTCTCTCTCTCTCTCTCTCCCCCCCCTCCCCCTGATGGACCTGGGTCTCTCTCTCTCACCTCCCCCTGATGACCCTGGGTCTCTCTCTCTCTCTCTCTCTCCCCACTCCCCCTGATGACCCTGGGTCTCTCTCTCTCTCTCTCCCCTCCCCCTGATGGACCTGGGTCTCTCTCTCTCTCTCTCTCTCTCTCCCCTCCCCCTGATGACCCTGTTTCTCTCTCTCTCTCTCTCTCCCCTCCCCCTGATGGACCTGGGTCTCTCTCTCTCTTTCCCCCTCCCCCTGATGGACCTGGGTCTCTCACTCCCCCCCCTCCCCCTGATGGACCTGGGTCTCTCTCTCACTCTCCCCCCTCCCCCTGATGGACCTGGGTCTCTCTCTCACTCTCCCCCCTTCCCCTGATGGACCTGGGTCTCTCTCTCTCTCCCCTCCCCCTGATGGACCTGGGTCTCTCTCTCCCCCCTCCCCCTGATGACCCTGGGTCTCTCTCTCACTCTCCCCCCTCCCCCTGATGGACCTGGGTCTCTCTCTCACTCTCCCCCCTTCCCCTGATGATCCTGGGTCTCTCTCTCTCTCCCCCCCCTCCCCCTGATGACCCTGGGTCTCTCTCTCTCTCCCCTCCCCCTGATGATCCTGGGTCTCTCTCTCTCTCTCCCCCCTCCCCCTGATGACCCTGGGTCTCTCTCTCTCTCTCTCTCTCCTCTCTCCCCCCTCCCCATGATGACCCTGGGTCTCTCTCTCTCTCTCTCTCTCTCTCTCTCTCCCCCCTCCCCCTGATGGACCTGGGTCTCTCTCTCTCTCTCCCCTCCCCCTGATGGACCTGGGTCTCTCTCTCTCTCTCCCCTCCCCCTGATGGACCTGGGTCTCTCTCTCTCTCTCCCCTCCCCCTGATGGACCTGGGTCTCTCTCTCTCTCTCCCCTCCCCCTGATGATCCTGGGTCTCTCTCTCTCTCTCCCCCCTCCCCCTGATGACCCTGGGTCTCTCTCTCTCTCTCTCTCCTCTCTCCCCCCTCCCCCTGATGACCCTGGGTCTCTCTCTCTCTCCCCCCTCCCCCTGATGACCCTGGGTCTCTCTCTCTCTCTCTCTCCCCCCTCCCCCTGATGACCCTGGGTCTCTCTCTCTCTCTCCCCCCTCCCCCTGATGACCCTGGGTCTCTCTCTCTCCCCCCTCCCCCTGATGACCCTGGGTCTCTCTCTCTCCCCCCTCCCCCTGATGACCCTGGGTCTCTCTCTCTCTCTCCCCCCTCCCCCTGATGACCCTGGGTCTCTCTCTCTCCCCCCTCCCCCTGATGACCCTGGGTCTCTCTCTCTCCCCCCTCCTCCTGATGACCCTGGGTCTCTCTCTCCCCCCTCCCCCTGATGACCCTGGGTCTCTCTCTCCCCCCTCCCCCTGATGGACCTGGGTCCTTCCTCCTCCTCTGTAATCTCTCCCGCAGGCTGTCCAGTTGCTTCTTATGGGCCTGGATGCTGCTCCAAGTGTCAGACATGGCGGCGGAGGCCGAGGGACGGCCGGCGGCGGGAAGGAAGAAATCGAGGCCGAGGCTCCAGCGGAGGAAACAGGCCGCGGGCACACTTCCGGCTTCGGGATGGCCACGCCCCCTGGCCCTGTTCCCTCCGCCTACACAACACGTAAACCCCGCCCCTTCCGAACGCAGATCGTAAACCCCGCCCCTTCCGAACGCGGAACGTAAACCCCGCCCCTCCCGAACGCAGATCGTAAACCCCGCCCCTTCCGAACGCGGAACGTAAACCCCGCCCCTCCCGAACGCGGAACGTAAACCCCGCCCCTCCCGAACGCGGAACGTAAACCCCGCCCCTTCCGAACGCAAATCGTAAACCCCGCCCCTCCCGAACGCAGCTTGTAAACCCCGCCCCTTCCGAAGGCAGATCGTAAACCCCGCCCCTTCCGAACGCAGATCGTAAACCCCGCCCCTTCCGAATGCCGCTCGTAAACCCCACCTCTTCCGAACTCAGCTCGGAAACCCCGCCCCTTCCGAACGCGGAACGTAAACCCCGCCCCTTCCGAACGCAGATCGTAAACCCCGCCCCTCCCGAACGCAGCTTGTAAACCCCGCCCCTTCCGAAGGCAGATCGTAAACCCCGCCCCTTCCGAACGCAGATCGTAAACCCCGCCCCTTCCGAACGCAGATCGTAAACCCCACCTCTTCCGAACTCAGCTCGGAAACCCCGCCCCTTCCGAACGCAGATCGTAAACCCCGCCCCTTCCGAACGCAGATCGTAATCCCCGCCCCTTCCGAAGGCAGATCGTAAACCCCGCCCCTTCCGAACGCAGATCGTAAACCCCGCCCCTTCCGAACGCAGATCGTAAACCCCACCTCTTCCGAACTCAGCTCGGAAACCCCGCCCCTTCCGAACGCAGATCGTAAACCCCGCCCCTTCCGAACGCAGATCGTAAACCCCGCCCCTTCCGAACGCAGATCGTAATCCCCGCCCCTTCCGAACGTAGATCGTAAACCCCGCCCCTTGCGAATGATGCTCGTAAGCCCCGCCCCTCTGTGTAAACCCCGCCCACCCAGGTGTATTTGGAAGCACTAGCTTCTGTAGCGCTGCTCCTTCTGCCGGTGGCTGTGCTGCAGGATCATAAGACACAGAATGATTCACTTTGGGAAGAATAACAGGAAGGCCATGTGCATAGATCCCTGAAAGTTGCCACTCAGGTGGATAGTGCTGTTAAGAAGGCACACGGTGTGTTAGATTTCATTGGTAGAGGGATTCAGTTCCAGAACCGCAATATCATGCTGCAACTATACAAAACGCTGGAGCAGCCACACTTGGAATATTGTGTATAGTTCTGGTCCCCATATTTCAGGAAGGATGTGGGAAGCATTGGAAAAGGTGCACAGGAGATTTACCAGGATGTTGCCTGGTCTGGGGTCTTATGAGGAAAGGCTGATAGACTTGGGTCTGTTCTCATTGGAAAGAAGGCGGCTAAGGGGGAATTTGATAGAGATATATAAGATGATCAGAGGATTAGATAGGGGAGACAGTGAAAGACTCTTTCCTAGGATGGTGACATCAGCTTCCTAAAGTGAATCACCTCACATTTAGCTGCATTGAACTCCATTTGCCACCTCTCAGCCCAATTCTGCAGTTTATCCAAGTCCCCCTGCAACCTGTGCAAATTGAGGGGTGATAGATTTAAGACAGATGTCAGAGGCAAGTTCTTTAGTGGTAAGTGCAGAGAGTGGTAAGTGCGTGGAATGCCCTACCTGCTAAGGTAGTCAACTCAGCCACATTAGGGAGATTTAAACAATCCTTAGATAAGCGCATGGTTGATTTTGGGATAGTGTAGGGGAACGAACTGAGAATAGTTCACAGGTCAGTGCAACATCAAGGGCCGAAGGGCCTGTTCTGCACTGTATTGTTCTATGTTGTTTGTTCTATGTTCTAAACTTAGTGCAGGAGGCTGAACGAAATGAACAGCTTTAAAACAAAAACCTCTTGAAGCTCAAAGCTTTCAATGAGAGTCTGAGCCCGGTGGTAAGTTCAGGGTAACCTTTATTGCAACCCAACTTTGTTACAGCTTCAGATCCCCCCAGCAAAAAGGCAGAGAAAAAGCAGTTGCTTTTTGAACAACTCAAGGTGAAAGTACACACACCACACCTCCCCTCCTCCCCCTGCCACCACACTTTCCCTCCTCACCACGCTGTCTTTACTATTGGCCAGCACCAAGTTGTCCCTTTGTAATCGGATCCTTGGTACAGCCGTCACCCGGAGGAAGTATTGCCTCACTCAGCAATTTCAACCCATACCCTGTCTCCAAGTAAGTTTCTCCCTGCTCATTTGCCAGGAAGGGGCAGTGTAGAGTCAACCAGACTGCTGTGGGTCTGGAATCACGTGTAGGCCAGACCGGGTAAAGGATGCAGCTGGAACGACTGAGTGAATCCTTTCCCACAATGGCGGTTCCCTTCCCTAACAAGGGAGAGAGGGAATCAGATGGGGGCTTTCTCCCCCGCACCACCCCCTCCCTGAAACGGTCTCATCGTTAGATTCCGAACTCCACATTTCTGACCGAATACCAATTCTGCCATCTGTCGTGGCGGGATTCGAACCCGGGAGTCCCCGGAACCGGGTTGATAGTCCAGTCGATATTGGCACTCGGCCATCACTCCTTCAATGCCCCTGCGATGGCACGTGAACTCGCTGGTGCCTCAGCAGGTGGGAGGAGCAGGTGAAGCCCTTCCCGCACTGAGAGCAGGTGAACGGCCTCTCCCCTGTGTGGATCCTCTGGTGTCTCAGCAGTGTGGAGGCCTGGGTAAAGGCCTTCCCGCACTCGGGGCAGCTGAAGGGCCTCTCCCCCGTGTGGACCCGCTGGTGGGTCTGGAGGTGGGAGGAGGTGGTGAAGCCCTTCTCGCACTGAGAGCAGGAAAATAGCCTCTCCCCTGTATGGACCCGCTGGTGCCTCAGCAGGGTGGAGGCCTGGGTAAAGCCCTTCCCGCACTCGGGGCAGCTGAAGGGCCTCTCCCCCGTGTGGATCCACTGGTGGCTCTGGAGGTGGGAGGAGGTGGTGAAGCCCTTCTCGCACTGAGAGCAGGAAAATAGCCTCTCCCCGGTGTGGATACGCTGGTGCTTCCGCAGGTGGGAGGCCTGGGTAAAGGCCTTCCCGCACACAGGGCAGCTGAAGGGCCTCTCCCCCGTGTGGACCCGCCGGTGGTTCCGCAGGTTGGAGGAGGTGATGAAGCCCTTCCCGCACTGAGAGCAGGTGAACGGCCTCTCCCCGGTGTGGATACGCTGGTGGGTCAGCAGGGTGGAAGATCTGTTGAAGGCCTTCCCACACCGAGAGCAGGTGAACGGCCTCTCCCCCGTGTGGATCCACTGGTGGGTCAGCAGGGAGGAAGATGTGCTGAAGGCCTTCCCGCACTCGGGGCAGCTGAAGGGCCTCTCCCCCGTGTGGATGCGCTGGTGGCTCTGCAGGTTGGAGGAGTGAGTGAAGCCCTTCCCACACTGAGAGCAGGTGAACGGCCTCTCCCCGGTGTGGACACGCTGGTGGGTCAGCAGGATGGAGGATGTGCAGAAGGCCTTCCCGCACTCGGGGCAGCTGAAGGGCCTTTCCCCTGTGTGGACCCGTTGGTGGGTCTGGAGGTAGGAGGATGTGCTGAAGGCCTTCCCGCACTGAGAGCAGGTGAACGGCCTCTCCCCCGTGTGGACCCGCTGGTGGGCCAGCAGGTGGGAGGATGTGCTGAAGGCCTTCCCGCACTGAGAGCAGGTGAACGGCCTCTCCCCCGTGTGTACCCGCTGGTGGGTCAGCAGGGAGGAGGATGTGCTGAAGGCCTTCCCGCAGTCGGTGCAGGGGAAGGGCCTCTCCCCGGTGTGACTGCGCCGATGAATCTCCAGGACAGACGGGACACGGAAGCCTTTCCCACAGTCACCACACTTCCACGGTTCCTCCACAGGGTGGGATTCCTCAGGTTTCTCCATGGTCACAGCTTCAGCTGCACACAAACACGTGCAGAGCCCTCCCTGCCGTGAAATCCCCTTTCCAGGCCATATAACTGTTTCAGGCTCCACGCACAGTGCGCTGCAACAGTGGGGTCTCTCGTCCAGTCCCACTGATGCGGAAAACGTCCTCAAACAGGAACCAAAAAGCGTTGATCCCTCTCACAGAAATCAAGTCAAAAATCGTTGTGGTCCTGATGGATTGAGTGACTGTCAGACATTGACATCAAAGTGAGGACTGCAGACGCTGGACAGTCAGTCGAAAAACGTGGCGCTGGAAAAGCACAGCAGGTCAGGCAGCATCCGAGGAGCAGGAGAGTCAATGTTTCGGGCATAAGCCCTTCATCTGTTGATTTTGAAACTTCAGTCTTCAGATTTTCAAATACTCTGCAAAAAGAGATTACAAAAGTCATCACTATCAGTGCAGGGTAGAAATTCAGAACAAGGAATTCTACTTTCTGTGGAATATTCTTTTGTTATTCCACAAAATTGAAAGCACCATCCCACTCTCTCTCCCCCTCTGTTCTCACTCCGCTCTAACTAAATCCCCTGAAGGTGCTGATTCAGGATCTTTCAGGGGCAGAAAAAGCAAAAACATCAAGACTGACATCTCTCTGAATTTTGGATAACTCCACCTGAAATTAATATCTTTCACAACACTGGGATCCTGCTGAGAGTGAGCAGGTCTGATTGTGGGAAGCAAAAAAAAGTGTCCATTCAGGGTGAACCTGCAATGCAGCTTCTTGAGGAAGGACCAGACACAAAATAGTTAATGACCCCGAGAAGGTGGGAGCAAAATGAGACATCAAGGCATTAACACCAACACACTTCAGTCAAACTCTTCTGCTCCCAGTCAGGATAAAACATGGTCTGAAAGTCCAGGCTTCACAACCACACTTCTGCTTCCACTGAAGACAATTAGAGTCACACAGCGCAGAAACAGACCCTTTGGCCCAACCTGCCCAGATATCCTAAATTAATCTAGTCACGTTTGCCATCACTTGGCCCCTATATGGGCCGGGTGCTGGCAGCTGGGACTAAATTGGGTTGGCTATCTTGTCAGCAAGGACGAGTTGGACCGAAGGGTCTGTTTCTGTGCTGGACATCTCTATGACTCCAGTTGCATTTGCCATCACTTGGCCCTGACCCATCTGAACCCTTCATATTCAGATGCCCGTCCAGGAGCCTTTTAACTTGCCATCGTACCAGCACCCACCACTTCCTCTGGCAGCTCACGCCATCGCTCAAGCGACTCCACGTTGAAAGCGTCTGGTCTGGTGCACCAGATGACATCAGGATAATCTCAGATCGTTCCAGATCGCATCGATACTCAGTCAGTGGCTTTCCCGATCAGGATGTTGTATGTGATCAAACAGGTCAGTGGGTAGGCGATCCCCCACCTCTTTGTTCAAGTATCTCTACGAGAACTCCCTTGCTGGAGGGTCCCTTGGAGACACTTCAACTGGACTTCATTGAGTTGGAGAAATGAGTTGAGTTGCTATAAATATGTTTTGCTTATTGTTGTCTTTTCTGAGTGGATTGAAGCCTACCCTCCTCCTAACACTACTGCTGAGACTGTGGTGAAGATTTTGTTTAAGGAAATAATTCCCTGCTTCAGTATACCTGCGTGCATTAGCTCGGACAATGGACCACACTTTGTAGGTAATATTAACGGAGAACTCTGTTCCCAGCTTTGTATTTGTCGGCAACTGCATGGTGCTTATCATCCTCAGGCGTCCGGCCTTATTCAATGTTTTAACCAGACTCAAGACTAAACTTGCCAAATTGATGGCCGAGTCTGGCCTCTCCTGGTTATGCTAATCCCTATGGCCTTATTCCAGATGCGATCCATGTCTGCGAGCAAGACACGACTGTCTCCAGCTGAGAGTCTCTCTGATCACCCCCTCCGTACCCCTTGGAACGATTCGGCTCCCTTCTCAGTCCACTTCCACCACATGACCGAAGCAATGATTGGTTATGTTCTTGCTCTAACTAGTGTTATGCGTGCCTTTCACTCCCAGGAGCGTGCGGCCTACAGCGATGTTCCCTCCCTTTCAGCCTCGTCACGGGGAGAGCCTGGTTCATTGGTGCTTGTCAAGAACTGGACTGGCAAAGGTCCCCAACCTCGTTGGGATGGCCCCTTCCAGGTTTTACTTCCCACTCCTACGGCAGTCACAGTCGCTGGGCGCTCAGCTTGGGTCCAACTGCACCATTGTAAATTGATTGACCGCACCAATCAAAAGGGGGGAAGAGGAGGAGAGAATCCTGGAATCCCAACAAAAGGAGTGGACCCTGTCCAGTTGGGTTTTTGAATCTTGCTGTTATTTTCATGTTAATCTTATGACAGATACTTGAACTAAGAGGAGAGACTTGTGGGGGATCGCCTATCTCCTTACCTTTCTGATCACGTACAACATCCTGATGGGTAAAGCTACTAAGTATGGATGCGACCAGGAATGATCAGAGATTATCCACCACCCATGCTGAGGAGATGTCATCCAATGCACCGGACCAGACGCCTTTGACGTGTGGAATGTGATGAAGATTGATTATTGCAATGGACTCTTAGATCAGAAAGACCAGATGGTCCATCTGGACAGTAGAAATCAGTGGGAGTTACCATGTCGTTACCATGTCTTTTTGATTTTACCTGCAGACGCAAGCCTAGTGAGGATAAAAATGATCAACCCTGTTATTATGGTAAATATTTTAAGGACGCCCAGGAACACCATCCCTTTTTGCAGGACGGGCCGACTCGAGAAAAGGGAAGCCAGATAGGGGAAACTCCTCAATCCACAAAGAACTTATTTATACAGGCCCACAGAACGCTCTTCACCCCAGAGGCAGTAGTATGTTACTCCTCTCTATCGGGAGATGACTTACTTGCCCCGTCCCCAATCCCCGATTCCATTCCATTTGTCAGACTTCCTACTGCCGACCCTGCGAAGAGAGATGTCACTTTCCAATACCTCCGGTCTGTGTATACAAACAGCTGGTGTAACACTGGCTGGGGTACAGCAGGCCTTATGCGGCACATGGACCTGGAACGGAACCCTTCCCTTGTGCATTTACAGGCCTTTTCTCTTTTCAGAACCTGATACTGTCACCAAGACCATGTACAATAGAGCTAAGGGAGAGCCCAATGGGAACAGCATTCTGAGGACCATTGTCTCCCATACAGTGCGAGTGCTCGAGTCACTTGGCCCATTTTTTTACAGAGCTCAAGCAACTCCTCTTGCAAAACGTCGACCCTTTACTCCTGTAGACCTGACCAGACCCCCTGCTGTAACATTTCAGTAACCTGTTTTGACAAACTCTCCCTAATATACACCAAACCAGACTATTATTTCTTCAGCTAAGGTAAAACTACCAATTTCCTTGTCCTTGATGGCAAAGATGTCCCTCATAAGGTCACTATCGGAGCCCTTGTCCCCACAACAGTACCTTGTCCTGGCCAGTGGACAAGTCGATGGAACCTCCATCTGAGGAGGATGCAGCGGTCGGTCTCAGCCAACCTTGCTCCAACTGGAAGGATCCCAAGGGACTGGGTGACAATACAGGACACCCGATAGGCTGGGGAATCCAGAGTACCCTGAGGTTGGAAGGATCGGCAGGGGTGACAAGTCAACAGAACCGCAATTCCCTCTTTGACGGCCTGACCATTCGAGGAAATAAGACTAAAGAGGCTCTGGAACAGAGTAAACTGGGATTATCAGACCTGTGTCTTTACTCTGTGCAGAATCGGTATGTCTTAGACTATATACACCCCCAGGAGGGTGAGGTCTGCACCATTGTCCCAGATAAATGCACTATGGGCATTCCCGATCTCACTGGCAATATTACTAAGGTACAAGAAGAGATCCAGGCATTCCTTGACAGAATGACTGAAGGGACCAGTTGGGGAAACTGCAGATCGGGCTGATGGTACAATTGGCTTATCAATTTAGCTATGTTTGTTTGTCAGTATTGGTATTGTTAGGTATTTAATTGCTCGGCTTATGAGGTCCCTTAGTGATATAGATTTGCCCCAGAAGATGCTCCTTTTGTGATCCGATGGCTCACCCACACGTGTCGATGGCGATGATAAATATGACCAGATGAGCTGCGAAGATGGTGGTGCCGCTCTACAGGATGTTGATGGCTGGACCACCTTGAAGGGCATTCGTTTGGACTAGCCTTCTCTTTCAGTGATCGTGGTGCAATTAAAGGGAGGAATGAGTGTGTGGGCATCTGGGTGATAAAGTCTATAGCCTTAAAACTTGTCTTTAAACATTCAGATTAAAATGTAATGCTGAATTATTGAATACATTTACTGCACTAGAAAATAAACAGGCAGGAAGGCTCAGAAAGAGGGCAGAACTTAAAGATAGGGACACCTGGGCTCACCAAGTGATAACAAGATGCTGTGAGGCAATTAAGAACGTTTGCCTCAGCATCGGTGAATCTGTGTGAACAGGATCCCAAGTGATAACATTCACAGCCGTTCCCTTGTGAAATGAATGTAAGTCTTTGAATCTGACCCTGAAACAAGACTCGGTACTATCCATAGCTTTGCAATTAATGGTTGGATCTTGTCCATTATAACATATTCTTACTACCCATTGCAAGCGGGGCTTTCACAAAATAAATCTTTGCTGTCGTGAGAGTTCAAAAGGGAGAGACACAGACAGACACAGAATTGAATTGCATTTTGGGACTTTATGATGAGAGGTTTTTATTCCAGGCTTCCAAAGAGTGCGATCTCCAGGACAAACCAAGAGAGAGGCTTTACAGGTCTGACTCCACAAAGGATTCCCTGGGCTGCATCAAATCTCCACTTTAACATGGGAGGTAGGACAAAATGGCTTCTGCTTGGCTCACTCAGTCAGAACTGAGTCAGGCAGATACTCGTGACTCAGAACAAATAAGGATCCACAGACTGGTGTAAATCCGGTGAAAAAAAATTGCAAATGCTGAAGTAACAAATGTAAACCTAACCATTAATCGTAGAAATTACAGTTTAATGCTAACTACCAGACAGAACAAATACGATTCCAAAAACAGGTTGTCTACAAGAAATTATGATAGATGGACGCCACAGTGGCACAGTGGTTAGCACTGTTGCCTCACAGTGCCAGAGACCCGGGTTCAATCCCGCCTCAGACGACTGACTGTGTGGAGTTTGCACATTCTCCCCGTGTCTGCGTGGGTTTCCTCCGGGAGCTCCGGTTTCCTCCCACAGTCCAAAGATGTGCAGGTCAGGTGAATTGGCCATGCTAAATTGCCCGTAGTGTTAGGTAAAGGGTAAATGTCGGGGTATGGGTGGGTTGCGCTTCGGTGGGGTGGTGTGGACTTGTTGGGCTGAAGGGCCTGTTTCCACACTGTAAGTAATCTAATCTAATTAGATTAGATTCCCGACAGTGGGGAAACAGGCCCTTTGGCCCAACCAGTCCACACTGACCCTCCGAAGAGTAACCCACCCAGACCCATTTTCCCTCTGACTAATAATGTATCAAACACTATGGGCAACTTAGTATGACAAATCCACCTGACCTGCACATCTTTGGACTGTGGGAGGAAACCAGAGCACCCAGAGGAAACCCACGCAGACACGGGGAGAATGTGCAAACTCCACACAGACAGTCACCCAAGGCTGGAATCGAACCTGGGACCCTGGTGCTGTGAGGCAGCAGTGCTCGCCACTGTGCCGCCCTAGGCTAAGTCAAATGTGCGCGAGGACATGGCAGGATCTGATTGGTTGTTACTATGTGATCATGCTCAATGTCTGACTCTAAACAATGGACATAAGTTCTATCCAAACTCTGTAAAAGTCAGCGGATTCTTTTGGCACACTAGAAGTACTCATCGGTGGCCCAGTGGTTAGCCCTGCTGCCTCACAGCACCAGGGTCCCAGGTTCAATTCCAGCCTCGGGGGGCTGGCTGGTGGAGTTTGCACATTCTCCCCATGTCTGCGTGGGTTTCCTCCCACAATCCAAAGATATGCAGATGTGGTGAATTGGCCATGCTAAACTGCCCATAATGTGAGGTGCATTGGTTAGAGGGAGATGGGTCTGAGTGGGCTACTCTTCAGAGGATCGGTGTGGACTGGTTGGGCCGAAGGGCCTGTTTCCACATGTTGGGAATCTAATCTAATCCTTCTGTGCTGATCAGAGTCTACTGACCCGGCTGTATCAAAGAATAAACTATTCTTTGTGTGATTGACAAAAGAGTCATTTCCAGGTGTGTTTATTGACCAATCCCAGAAATCCGAAGATCCAGACAGCAGTCCAGATCAGAACAACCAGACAGGAAACGGTTAATATCCCCAGAATGTGGGGAGCAAAATAAGACATCAAGGCATTAACACCAACACCAGGGAGAAACTGAACATAGAGACGTGACAAACATTAGTGGCAAGCCAGAATCACAGATGTACAGCACAGAAACAGTCCCTTCAGTCCATGCTGACCAGATCTCCTAAATCAATCTAGTCCCATTTGCCAGCACTTGGCCCATGTCCCTCTAAATGTTTCCAGACATATACCCATCCAGATACCTTTTAAAAGATTGTAATTGTACCAGCAGTCATCACTTCCTCTGGCAGCTCATTCTTTACACACACCACCCTCTGTGCATAGGAGTTGCCCCTTAGGTTTATGGTGAGGGTGAGATTTAAAAGAAACCTATGAGCAATCCCAGATCAAAGATCTTGTCTGTTTACCCTCGCCATGCCCCACATTATTTTATACAAGGTTGTAGGGTCACCCCTGTGGGATATAGGGAAAGCAGTGTTACTTCTGCAACCATAATTGCTTCTGCGAGGTAAATGAACTAACGCCAGGGTATAATTGTTTCAGCCAAGAGTGGAGTTAACAAGAATGAAAGCAATGTGAAGGAAATATATAATTACTTTTGTATTAGCTAAAATGTGCATACAAGAATGAAATGTGCCTGCAAACAATGGTAGATGTTACAAACAGATAAGGTGCTGTGAGGGGAGAGGGTGTAGGTTAAGCTAAATTCCTCTTACTAATAGTAATAAGCATCTGTTCCCTGCTTCTGCCAAAACAAAAAAAAAGCCACAATCAAGGAGGTCAGAAGGCTCAGTGTCGGCGAAAAATGGGAGGAAATGTTGCTTTCGCCAACAAGGAAGCAGCTGGCAGTGAAAGAGGATATACACTAACAGGTTGTTCACGCACAAGGCTGAAGAAGGCAAGAAATAGACAAGAGTAATGGGCGCCACCGGGAAAGAATGGAGAGACAAACCGATCTTTTGCGGATCAGCTTGGAACATCGGGGGGGGGGGGGGGGGGTAGAGGAGGAATGTGAATGAGGGAAAGAAGCTGAATGTGCTGGAGCAAGGTGGAGGAAGGACAGAGGATGCAAAGCCGGCTTGAAGCTACAATGAGGAATACTGCATGTGCTGTACTTGTACCTGTTGCAGTTACTGGTGGGAATCGGGTGCATTTTAAACATCAAAACAGGAGATATCCAGCCCTCCCCCTTCCCAATCTCTATCCTTCAGTCCCTCCTCACCCGGGTAACTAAGACACATACCTGAGTTTGCGGAGGCTGCTCCCTCCCTGCATTCACTCCAGTTGCTACAAGTGACCAATTTCCCCTCCTCCCATCTCTGCCTCCCTCCCAGGATGAAGAGTCGGCCAGAGGGCGGGAGATTCACTTTGAAACTGACAGGGCCACTTCCGCCTTGTGACGTCACAAAGAAACTAGGGGCGGGGCGAGGAATAGTGACGGTTTAGGGGGCGGGGCATGGCTAACAGCGGGACGCCGCACTGCGCATGCAGCACACGGGGAGGAGGACACACTTTCCAAAAACCCCTCCCTTCAGAGAATCCCCACAGTGTGGAAGCAGGCCACTCGGCCTCACCGACCCTCCCAATGGTCACCCACCCACACCCATTCCCCTGTCCCCATTGCTCTTCATTTATCCCTGAGTCATGCACCTTACCTGCTTAGCATGGCCAATCCACCCTAACCTGGGCACTATGGGTAATTTGGCATTGCCAATCCACCCTCACCTGCACATCCTTGGGCACTGTGGGTAATTTAGCATGGCCAATCCACTTTTGATTAGAGTGGTGCTGGAAAAGCACAGCAGTTCAGGCAGTGTGAGAGACAATTTCGGTACAAACAATTGAGATGTGCATGACCCCAAAGTCTAAGGGGAATAGAGCCATAGGGGTAGGGTAAAACATGCTTCTCTATAATAAAGGACGAGACATCTGCTGCTACGGATTGATAAGACCACTCACATAGACAGAGTAGAAAAACAAGTCCTTGACTGATAAGACACCAGGGTCGAAAAACAACTCGGGAAACGTCTGCTGCAGACTTTGTGATATGGGATGGAAAAATACTGACTGTTTAGAATGTGAACCTCGTGACTCTTTAGAGCTATAGAGGGGAGGGACTTGTCCTGTATTTAATCAGAAACATTGTTAGCCTCGGGTGCCTTTTTCTCAGAAGGGTGCCCAACTCTGCAGACTTGTTAATAAAACTTTGTTTTCCTGAATTTGTCTAGAGCGATTATTGAGAAGCGATTTTCGTTTCTAACAAACTTGGGGGCTCGTCCGATCAACACTCCGGCCGCGAGGGGTGGCTGAGGAAGGACATCGGAGAAGGTGCACCCTGCCGAGTTCGGCAGTCCCTGATTCCTTGCTTGTCGCCCCCCGTGGCTTGAGCGAGTGATATCCAGAAGGCTCAGGAGAACAAAGGAGGGGTGTGGCCGAGGCAGTGGGGACGGTTAACGATCGAGTAATTTCGGTGCACCGAACCCAGGTAAGAACAGACTTGCGGGAACCGTCTTTCCGGAGGACTGGGGACCTGCGGAGTGCCTGTAGATTTTTCTACAGAGACGTGGGACTCAGGAATCTAGAGACCGGGGCTCGTCTGTGCGAGATTTTGCAGAGACCGTGTTTGCGGAGGACCGTGGACCTACGGGGTGCCTGTGATCTGTTTCACAGAGACGTAGGACACAGGAATCCAAAGACCGGGGGTGCCTGCAAAGGGACCTGGGCGATCACGGGACTGAAGGTCCGGGAATTGGCTAAATAGTGATAGATTATCACGGGATAATACAGAAATCTCCGATTTTACAAAGTCCTCGGCAATGGGAAATAAGGGATCCAAGGCGAATAAGGGAAAGGTAGGCTTGAGCGTAGACAATGAAAAATACCCCGGGGTACCTGACGATAGTCCGTTAGGAATAATGTTAAATAATTGGGATCAGGGTAGGAGAAAAGGAAAATCTAGAAAGACGATGGTGAAATACTGTCAAACGTGGTCCCAAAAACCTATTCAGGGAGACTCAGTGTGGTGGCCTAAATTCGGCACTGACGAAGACTGGGTCCGGCAAGCTCTAATTTTATATGTCACTTCGAAACCTAATGTTACTCGGGAGGAAAGTGATTACGCCCTTTGTTGGCTGCCAGTCACACTATCTTGCAAAATGAAGGTAACCAATGAAGACTCGAAAGGGCAGAAAGAATGGGAACCTTTAGATCACTTACCGCCGCCCTACGTGACCCCGTCGGCCCCGCAAAATAGTCCTTCGGGTGGCGACGATTCAGGGGAAGGGGAAGAAAGTGGGGAGGAACCACCAGGTGCCTCAGGAGTACAGACTAGATCTCAAGCTGAAAAGAGTCACAGACGAAACTCTGTCCCGATTGCAAGAATGAATCCACTCCGGGAAGTGCCCATGGGAGGCGCGGAAGGAGGGACGGGATATGTGAACGTCCCCTTAACGAGTACTGAAGTACGGAATTACAAGAGGAAGATCTGAAGGATGCCTTCTGGAGTTGCCCCCTTGACGAAGAAAGTCGGAACCTTTTTGCATTTGAATGGGAGAATCCCTTCACAGGACGAAAGCGACAGTTAAGATGGACAGTCTTGCCGCAGGGATTCACGGAGTCACCCAACTTGTTTGGACAAATACTGGAGCAGATCTTAGGAGGATTTTGGTGTAACGCGGAGAATCAATTGCTCCAATATGTCGATGATCTCTTACTCTCAGGACCGAGAGAAGAGGAGGTACGAGCAGACACCGTTGCCCTGCTGAACTTCCTGGGGAAACAGGGCCTACGCGTCTCCAGGACAAAACTCCAGTTTGTGGAGCAAGAAGTAAGATATCTGGGCCATCAGGTCAGTAAGGGGCATCGCCGTATCACGCCAGAACGAATATCGGAGATTACGGGTATGCCAATACCCAGGACGAAGAAGGAAATCAGACAATTCCTGGGGCTAGTAGGGTATTGCCGGATATGGATTGAAAGTTACACCACTCTAATAAAGTTTTTGTACGACAAACTGGGACAAGAAGAACAAAAACTGGACTGGTCAGATGAGGAGCAGCAGCAATTTAATATTATTAAAAGTAAACTGATCCGAGCTCCGGTATTGGCTTTACCCACCCTGAAGGAACCGTTCCAGTTATATGTTAATAGCGCCGGCGGAATTGCCCAAGGTGTGCTTACCCAGCTGCGGGCAGGGAAACGTCAGCCGGTTGCATTTTTGTCAAAAATGTTAGACCCTGTGTCACGTGGATGGCCGACCTGTATCCAGGCAGTGGCAGCTACGGCAATGTTAGTAGAAGAGGCCCGGAAACTTACCTTTGGAGGAAGGATCACAGTATACTCCCCACATTCGGTTAGTGCCATACTGGCTCAAAAGGCTCACCGCTGGTTAACAGACTCTCGCATCCTGAAGTATGAGACGATTTTGATGACCGGAGACGATCTCAATTTTGCAAAAGATCTCAGTTGCAACCCTGCCCAGTTTCTATACGGACGTCCTGCAGATGGGGAACAGGAGCATGATTGTGTGGAATTTGTAGACTTACAGACCAAAAGCCGAGAGGACCTGCAAGAGGCCCTGCTGGGTGAACGACAGGAACTGTACATCGACGGGTCCTCCCGGTGCATCAGTGGGGTACGGTACAGTGGCTATGCGGTCGTAGATGGCGCAACGAAACGGACGATCGAGTCCGGACGACTGCCCGGGAAGTGGTCAGCCCAATCCTGTGAGTTGTACGCCCTCCAGAGGGCCCTGAAGTTGTTGGAGGGGAAAGTGGGGACCATATATACTGACTCAAAGTATGCATACGGAGTCGTTCATACTTTCGGGAAAATCTGGAAAGAGCGAGGATTGATAACTTCCCGGGGAAAAGAATTAGCTCACGAACAAATGATCAGCCTAACATTGGAAGCCCTGGCGTTGCCTATAGAACTTGCAGTAGTCCATGTACCCGGTCACCAGAAGGGGTCGACACCGGAAGCGGTGGGAAACCGGCTGGCAGATGAGGAAGCCAAGCGGGCAGCGGTCGAAAAATCCGTCCAATTGTTAACGTTAATACCGTTGAGGGAAGGGCTCGCTAAACAACCCGTCTTCACCCAGGGGGAGATTGATAAAATGGATCAATTGGGTACCCGGCTAGAAACTAACAGGAAGTGGACGGTTCCTGATGGGAGACAAGTACTGAACAAACAGATCACCCGGAGTATTCTGCACCGATTACACCATCAGACCCACTGGGGGGTGCAAGCCATGTGTGACACGATCCTGAGAGACTATGTATGCAGGGGGATATACACATTAGCCCAACAAGAAGTAGTCGGATGCCCCACTTGCCAGAGAATTAACAAGAAAGCCATGCGTTCTATGCCAGCTGGTGGTCAGCCCCTCGCAATTAGGCCATTCCAGAGGATCCAAATTGACTTTACAGACTTACCCCCAGTACAGAGATGGAAATATCTGCTAGTAATAGTAGACCATTTCACCCACTGGGTAGAGGCTTTCCCAACCACCAAAGCCGATGCACCAACCGTGGCCCGTCTATTGTTCGAGAACATAATCCCGAGATATGGCATGATGGAATCTATAGACTCAGACTGCGGGACACATTTTGTTGCTAGGCTACACCATTTGATCTGTAATGCCCTGGGTATCCAATGGAAATTCCATGCACCCTGGCATCCCCAGAGCTCGGGTCGAGTTGAGAGAATGAATGGCACGCTCAAGACCCAATTGACTAAGCTGATGTTAGAAACTAAGTTACCCTGGCCAAAGTGCCTTCCCATTGCCCTATTGAGGATACTTACAGCACCTCGCTAGGATATCGGGGTCTCCTCCTATGAGATGCTGTTCGGATTACCATATTGGAGTAAGGTTGATGGGTGTCCCACTCTACAAGGGGGAGATGTATTCGTCAGAGACTATTTACTGGCCTTATCCCGTTCTTTTGCAGAACTCCGGAGGAAGGGTCTCCTGGCTCAAACTCCGCCGCTCGACTTCCTCTTGCATAAGGTGGAGCCCGGAGATTGGGTACTTGTAAAGACCTGGAAGGCCGAAAAGCTCCAGCCACAGTGGGAAGGACCGTTCCTGGTCCTGTTAACAACTGAAGCCGCTGTTCGGACGAAAGAAAAAGGGTGGGCCCACGCATCGAGGATAAAGGGGCCTATTCCGCCAGAGGGAGGGAGCACTTGGACATGCGGGCCAGGGGACAAGCCGTTGGTGATAAAGCTAAAAAGACAGCGACAATGAACTCTACCTGGACTGTATTGGTGGGGATATTGATCGGTTTACTCCTGTATGTGGGGGAGGGCGAGGGGAGATGTGACAAATGTCGGACTACGGTGAGGCTTGGGAGTCAGATCGACTCGGGGTCATTTGTGTCTCACTCCCATGTGAACGATCGGTGTTACGATGTGAATGCACGGCAAGAATGTTGGGAGGGTGGAAAACCCTATTATCAGGTGTATAATAAAGGGTACGGTGGCAAAGTCCGTGGATGCCCTAACAATGACCACTGGGTGTGTGTTAACAAAGCTGGGCAGTGGGGCCTACCCTCCGTGTTGCTCAAAGAACATGTGGACAGAGTCAAGGAGACAATAGTACAGAACACTGAACGGAAGTTAGAGAAAGAGCACGACCGTCAAAGGACGGTCGTTGTCTCCAAGGTGCCGTCTATATACAAGGAGGTAGAAGAAAAGATCAAACTCCCCGATGTAACACAGAACCTGTTTATTGATCTTACGTCGAGGGTAGCCACCGTGTTAAATATTAGCAATTGCTGGGTTTGTGGGAGGCCACATATGACTGAACAATGGCCGTGGTCTGGTCAAAGCTTAGATATATGGGAGTTGCTTCAGTATAATTGGACACATGTCAACGAAAGGAAAGGGCAGGTGTGGAGACTGACTAACAGCCCGGAAGGCCAGTTGTGTGTTGAAGGGAAAGGGAAGGTTGAGGTGGGTATCAGCCCCTGTCAGAGTGTGTTGAATGCAACCACACAAGTCTGGTGGCCTGAGGATATCACATGGTACATTGCGAAACAGGAGAACCGCAATTGTGTGAGGCTGGGTGATGACTCTCGGTTTTGGAATTGTAGCGGCTCCGGCCCTTATGAGGGCATCCCTGGGATAAAAGAGGTGTGGAACGAAGTTGCGAAACAGGGGGGCCCTGCCCCAGATGGCCTATTCTGGATATGCGGTAATCAGGCATATGCCAAGTTGCCCATGGGATGGGCTGGGGTATGCTTCCTGGGTCTAATTAGACCAGAGTTCTTCTTATTACCCCGGGAGGAGGGCCACGACTTGGGGGTTAAACTATTTGACTCCCTGCAGAGGCCAACAAGGGATATCCAAGTTGGTGATTGGGGGGATGAATGGCCACCGGCCCGTATTATTGAATACTACGGACCTGCTACATGGGCACAGGACGGATCATGGGGATACCGTACTCCTATCTATATGTTAAATCGAATTATCAGGCTCCAAGCAGTCGTAGAGGTCATTACTAATCAGACCGCCCTGGCCCTGGAGTTGCTGGCTAAGCAGCAGGATCAGATGAGGGCTGCTATATACCAAAACCGGCTTGCCTTGGATTATCTGTTGGCCTCGGAAGGGGGCGTGTGCGGGAATTTTAACCTGACTAACTGCTGTCTGAAAATTGACGATAATGGTAAAGCGGTTTTGAAGATTTCCGATAAAATTCGGAAACTGGCCCATGTGCCGGTTCAATCCTGGCGTCCTCTTGGTGGCATCGGATGGTGGGATGGTCTCCTAGGTGGTAGTTGGTGGCGCACGGCGTTACTGGTGGCTGGGGGCGGCGTAATGCTTCTACTCATCTTACCCTGCCTGACCCCCTGTGTTCAATCTTTAATCCAGAAAAATATTTCCCAACTCCAGGCAGTGGCGGTACCCCAACATGGAACGCAGGAACTGAAGGTGCTGTTGCTGCGAAAGACCAAGGGTTTCCCGGGCCCTTGATGGGAGGAGGCTTATCTTTGTCATGCACATCTTCAAAACAGAAAGGGTGGAATTGTGAGAGACGATTTCGGTACAAACAATTGAGATGTGCATGACCCCAAAGTCTAAGGGGAATAGAGCCATAGGGGTAGGGTAAAACATGCTTCTCTGTAATAAAAGACGAGACATCTGCTGCTACGGATTGATAAGACCACTCACAGAGAGAGAGTAGAAAAACAAGTCCTTGATTAATAGGACCACTAACTCTGACAGAGAAGAATAAGTCCTTGACTGATAAGACTACAGGGTAGAAAAAAACAACTCGGGAGACATCTGCTGCAGACTTTCAGATAAGGGATGGAAAAATACTGAACGGTTTAGAATGTGAACCTCGTGACTCTTTAGAGCCACAGAGGGGAGGGACTTGTCCTGTATTTAATCAG
Organism: Chiloscyllium plagiosum; assembly: GCF_037043375.1. Lineage (NCBI taxonomy): Eukaryota > Metazoa > Chordata > Chondrichthyes > Orectolobiformes > Hemiscylliidae > Chiloscyllium > Chiloscyllium plagiosum. Next base: position 89,514,360 of record NW_028270165.1, on the reverse strand, counting down.
AAAGCATTGTTAGCCTCGGCGCGCTTTTCTCAGAAGGGTGCCCAACTCTGCAGACATGCTAATAAAACTTTGTTTTCCTGAATTTGTCTAGAGCGATTATTAAGAAGCGATTTTCGTTTCTAACAGAAATGTTGATACAATTCTCCCTACTCAGCCACAAGATACTAGTGAGAGAACTCAACAGGGTCCTAGCGTCTGGACGTAATACTGCTGAGAGCACTTGTGCTTTACAAAGTTAGTAATAGTGAATTTGCTTACTCCAGGGTTACGAGAGGTGAAACCGTATTTGAATGAATTTGGCAAACAGGTCACATTGGGCAACTATTAAAGACTCTGTTGTATTTCCCTGGGTTATGGACTCATGCAGAGACACAAACAACTTGTGTTGAAAAGTGTTCGATTTGCAAATGGAACAAAGGAGAGGTATGTAGAGTTTGCACACTTGGTTAAGCAGCAACGTGTCACAGCCAGGATTTATGAGGCTCAACTCCCTAACTTGGGCTGCTCTGGAATGCGAGTGCCTCATTAGCCTTGGAAGGAAGGAAGGAATAAACAAAAGCTGACAAACTGAGATATGAAGCAAGTTAGAAAATGTTACAGAGAGACACACACAGGCAGAAGTTTGCAGGAAAGTTAACACTTCATAATCTGGTTTCAATGCACATTAGCCTGGGTATGGTACTGATATCACAGGGGTCTCAAAAAGGGTACTCCCTCAATACTCAAACCAAAACATGGGTGCCCCCTGCTGGACTGGTTTGTGTTCATTCTTTGCTGCTGCCTATTTCAGTCGATGATGTCCATTATTGTGGCACCCAGATTTTCGGAAAGCAGCTAGGAAAAGATCTGAAGCGTGTTTAATTTGTAAACAAACAAGGTGCATACTCGAAGAGGGATGCCCTGTGTTTGTTAACCACTTCCTTGTCTGGTCAGCTTTTGTACTGGTTTACAACTTGCTTATATAGTATCACCTTGCGTACATTGTTATGAATATTGTCTAATAAGAGTAGATGTATTTAGTAGCTGAATCAAAACCATCCCAATGACTGAAACAGCTGACACTGGATTGTTGGACAAGTGGGAAATATTTGCAGTTAACCAAAGCACTTCAAAGTTTACAGTCACGGGTACGTCAAGCTGAAGAATGAGGACCGGGGCATATTGGAGCCTGCTTCCTCGGGCAGAGAGTTCCGCAGATACACTAATCTCTGGGAAAAGCAGCAGCCCTCACTCCTCCTCCTCATCTCTGTCCTAAACCTACTCCCCCAAAGCTTGGGGCCTAGTCTCAGCCACCAGCAGAAGTGACTGGATAGGGTAGGGCTTCATCCTCTCAGTGCAATGAATTCCCACTTTCCACCAAAATCCCGGATGTACTCACTTAGTTGCTTGCTGTCTCACAAATGAAAGATTTCATTGTAACTTCTTCCGGTCCCAGGAAGGGCAAAGCATCTTTGAAAGCTGCTCTGAAAGCCCTGTCTTCACAACCACACTTCTGCTTTCACCGAAGACAGTTGGAGTCATACACCACACAAACAGATCCTTCAGCCCAACTCGTCTATGCCAACCATATATCCGGAATCAATCTATTCCATTTGCCAGCATGTGGCCCATATTCCTCAAAACCCTTCCTATTCATGTACCCATCCAGATGCAGAGGGATGTGGGCCAAATGCTAGCAAATGGGACAAGATGAATTTTGGATATCTGGTCGGCATGGACGAGTTGTACCAAATGGGCTGTTCCCGTGCTGTATGACTCTAATCTTCTTCGGTGAAAGCAGAGGTGCGATTGTGAAGGCTGAAGTTTCAGAGCAGCTTTCAGAGATGTTTTGCCCTTAATAGGAGCAGAAGTTACAATGAAATCTTGCATTGGTGAGACAGCAACTGAGTGAGTAAGTTAAGTACATCCGGGATTTTGATGGAAGGTGGGAATTTGTTGCACTGTGGGGATGAAGCCCTACCCTATCGAGTCATTTCTGTTGCTGGCTGAGACCAGGCCTCAAGATTAGGAGAAGCAGATTTAGGACCGAGATGAGGAGGAACTGCTTTTCCCAGAGAGTAGTGAATCTATGGAATTCTCTGACCATGGAAGCAGTAGAGGCATTTTCACGAAGAGAGACCTTGGAGGGCAGATTCATAGCTCCTTGAAAGTGGAATCACAGGTCGATAGGATAGTGAAGATGGCGTTTGGTATGCTTTCTTTTATTGGTCAGAGTATTGAGTACAGGAGTCGAGAGGTCATGTTGTGACTGTACAGGACATTGGTTAGGCCACTGTTGGAATATTGCGTGCAATTCTGGTCTCCTTCATATCGGAAAGATGTTGTGAAACTTGAAAGGGTTCAGAAAAGATGTACAAGGATGTTGCCAGGGTTGGAGGATCTGAGCTACAGGGAGAGACTGAATAGGCTGGGACTGTTTTCCCTGGAGCGTCAGAGGCTGGAGGGTGACCGTATAGAGGTTTATAAAATCATAAGGGGCATGGATAGGATAAATAGACAAAATCTTTTCCCTGGGGTGGGGGAGTCCAGAACTAGAGGGCATAGGTTTAGGGTGAGAACGGAAAGATATGAAAGAGACCAAAGGGGAAACTTTTTCACACAGAGGCTGGTGTGTGTATGGAATGACCTGCCAGAGGAAGTTGTGGAGACTGGTGCAATTGCAACATTTAAGAGGCATTCGGATGGGTATATGAATAGGAAGGGTTTGGAGAGATATTGTTTGGGTGCTGGCAGGTGGGACAAGATTGGGTTGGGATATCTGGTCGGCATGGGACGGGTTGGACCAAAGGGTCTGTTTCCATGCTGTACATCACTTTGACTCTAAACTCAATACACAGTTGAATGGGTATTTGCAATGGTAGGGGAATGAAGGGTAGTTGGGACAATGCAGGGAGGAGGAGCTGAGTTGATGGATAGATCAGCCATGATTTTAATGAATGGTGGAGCAGGCTGGATGGGCCAAATGGCCGACTCCTGCTTCTATTACTATGAAACTGTAACCCTGCATTTCCCATGGCTAACCCACCTAACCTACACGTCCCTGGACATTCTGGGCAATTTAGCATGGCCAATCCAAATCAAGGCCAGGGAGCAGTATAGTGATGTGGAAAATGAACATCAGAGTGTGATAGAAAGGGACAAGGGGAGTAAATGTACCAGCAATCAAAACTGGATTTTAAAGGTCACAAAAATTGAAACTAAAAACAGTGTGTCTGAATGTGTGCTGCATTGTAACAAAAGTGAATGAGTTGACTGCACACATTGAAGAGAATAATTATGATCCGAGACTCCTTACAGAGACATGGCTTCAGGATGGCAAGGATTGGATCCTGAATATCAAGGGGATAGTCAGATGGGAAGCTCGGTAAAGGTAGAGGGTTAGCACTGCTTATCAAAGCACTGATCACAGGGTAGTCTGGTGTCACCTCGGATTTCAGGTCCTGATTTCTCTGTCCTCTGTTGATCTCCCTGTTCCCTATTACCCCTTCTGGAACAATAAAACATTCAGTAATCATGCCCCAACCCACAATCTCCCAGCCTGTCAACCATCCAGGCACAGAGTGTCGTCATAACAGGGAATTAAACAAGAAAAATGAAACAAAATTAGAAATAAATAGGTGCTTATGCTTAATGTTTGTTCATTCAGAAGTAAACCAGAAATAGGGCTCTCCCAGGATTCTCATGGTGCCCTACTTGGGGAATTTTGTCTCCCTTCCATCTAACTATTAGCACCCAGCTATGATTTACAACAATATTTACAACAGAAGTAAGGCACCTGTTCTCAAATAGGCAGAGATATACTGATGTCGATTTTTGTTTCTCTTTCGTGCAAACACACGCACACGTCCATGGGGGTGAATTTGTATGTGCAGGTTCGGGGGGATTGGCTATGCCAAATTACCCATAGTGCCCAGGCACGTGCAGGTTAGGGTGGATTGGCCATGCTGAATTATTTAGTGCCCAGAGATGTGCAGGTTAGACGGGGTAAATGGAGAGCAACAGGTGTAGGGGAATGGGTGTGGGTGGGTTAACCTTCAGAGGGTCAGTATGGAGTCTTTAGGCCCAGTGGCCTGCTTCCACACTGTGAGGGTTCTCTGAAGGGAAGGAGTTTTGCAAACTGTGACTCGCCTCTTGATATGTTTATGTCACAGCAGGGAAGTGGCCCTGTCCGTGAGTGAATCTCACTCTGTCTGGGCAACTCTTCATCCTGGGAGGGAGACAGAGATGGGGGGAGGGGAAATCTATTCACTTGTAGCAACTGGAGTGAATGCAGGGAGGGAGGAGACTCCACAAACTCGGGTATGTGTCTTAGTTACCCGGGTGAGGAGGGACAGAGGGATCGACGTTGGGAAGGCGGGAGGAGTAGATAGCTTTTCTGTTTTGATGTTTAAAATGCATCCGATTCCCACCAGTAACTGCAACAGGTACAAGTACAGCACATGCAATATTCCTCATTGCATCCTCTGTTCTTCCTCCACCTTGCTCCAGCACATTCAGCTTCTTTCCCTCATTCCCATTTCCCCCCCGCCCTGATGTTCCATGCTGACCCGCAAAAGATCTGTTTGTCCCTCCATTCTTTCCCGGTTGTCTTTTGTGGGTTTTGAAAACTTTCCCAGTCCTCTGAGGATTGGAGTTGGGAGATTACGTTGTGCAATCTCCAGGGCATTTGTTTGGCTACTTTTGGAGTATTGTGTGCAGTTCTGGACTCTCTGCTAGAGGAAGGATGTTGTGAAACCTGAAAGGATTCAGATAAGATTGACAAGGACGTTGTCAGGGTTTGAGCTGAACAGGGTGGAACTGTTTTCTGTTGAGTTTTCAAAGGCTGAGGGTGACCCTACAACCGTTTATAAAATCATGAGAGGCATGGAGAGGGTAAATAGATAAGGTCTTTTCCCTGGATGGGTCATAGGTTCAAGGTGAGGGTGAGATTTAAGAGGAACCTAAGGGGCAACTCCTATATTCAGAGGGTGCTGTATGTAAGGAATGAGCTGCCAGAGGGAATGGTGATGGCTGGTACAATTACAGCACTTAAAAGGCATCTGGATGGGTATCTGAATAGGAAGGGTTTAGAGGACATAGGCCAAGTGCTGACAAATGGGACTGGATTAATTTAGAATACCTGGCTGGTACTGATGAGTTGGACCAAAGGGTCTGTTTCTGTGCTGTACATCTCTATGATTCTGGCTTTCCACTAACATTTGCCACGTCAATAGGTCCACTTTCTCTCTAATGTCGGTGTTAATGGCTTGACATCTCATTTTGCTCCCACCTTCCTGGGGACGTTAACCATTTCGTGTCTGGTTCTTCCTCAAGAAGCTGCATTCCCGATTCACCCTGAATTGACACACTTTTCTTTGCTTCCCAAAATCAGACCTGCTCCCTCTCAGCGGTATCCCCGTGTTGTGAAAGATATTAACTTTCAGGTGGAATTATCCAAAATGCAGAGAGATGTCAGTCTTGATGTTTTTGCTTTTTCTGCCCCTGTAAAATTTACAATTTCTAACAATACTAGCTCCTCATTCACTGCTCCATCTGATACACGACATTGGAAACTCAGTACAGGAGGCTGCAAAAAATGAGCAGCTTGAAAACAAAAACCTCTTGGAGCTCAAAACTTTCAATGAGAGCCTGAGTCTTGCATTAAGTAAGTTCAGGTAACCTTTATTGTGACCCAACTTTGTTACAGCTTCAGATTCCACCCCCGCACCCCCCTCACCAAAAAGACGTAGAAAAAGTTGCTGTTTTTTTTAAATAAGCGCTCACACGGCCACCCCCCTCCGCCTCTCTTCCTCTACTATTGGTCAGCACCGAGTTGTCCCTTTGTAATTGGTTCCTTGCTACAGCCGTAACCGAAAGGAAATACTGCCTCACTCACCAATTTCAACCCATACTTTGATTCCAAGTAAGTTTCTCTCCACCTGGTGCCTCCGCAGGTGGGAGGAGCAGGTGAAGCCTTTCCAGCACTCGGGGCAGCTGAAGGGCCTTTCCTCTGTGTGGACCCGCTGGTGGGTCAGCAAGTTGGAGGCCTGGGTAAATCTCTTCCCATACTCAGGACAGCTGAAGGGCCTCTGCCCCGTGTGGACCACTGGTGGGTCAGGAGGTGGGAGGCCCGGACAAAGGCCTTCCTGCACTCGGGGCAGCTGAAGGGCCTTTGCCCAGTGTGGAGCCGCTGGTGCCTGAGCAGGTTTGAGGAATTCCTGAAGGCTTTCCCACACTCGGGGCAGTTGGGAAGAGTGTCAATTCAGGGTGAACCTGCAATGCAGCTTCTTGAAGACCCAGACACAAAATGGTTAACGTCCCCGGGAAGCGGGGGAGCAAAGTGAGACATCAAGGTATTAACATAGACACCAGAGAGAAACTGAACGTAAAGATGTGGCAAATGTTTATGGAAAGCCAGAGTCACAGATATACAGCATAGAAACAGACACTTGGATCAAACTCTTTGGTGCTGACCAGATATCCGAAATTAATCTAGTCCCATTTGCCAGCACTTGGCCCATATCCCTCTGAGCCCTGCGCCGGATGGCGGCCGTCTGGTCCACAGAGCACCTGCGCAGTTTGCAAAACATCTTCCCTTCTGAGAAGCTCCATCGTGTGGAAGCAGGCAACTCGGCCCATGGAGTCCACACCGACCCTCCGAAGGGTAACCCACCCACACCCATTCCCCAACCGCTCTGCATTTAACCCTTACTAATGCACCTAACCTGCACATCCTATGGCTAATCCACCCTAACCTAGACAGATGCCAGCCAGACATCCTAAATTAACGTAGTTCCATTTGCCAGCATTTGGCCCATATCCCTCTAAACCCTTGCTATTCATATAGGCAGATGCCTTTTATATTGTCATTATGCCAGCCTCCACGACTTCCTCTGGCAGCAGGTTCCATACATCCACCACCCTCTGCGTGAAAAAGTTTCTACTCACTTCCCATTTCCCCATTCCGATGTTCTTCTAGTTCTGGACTCCCTTATCCTGGGGAAAAGACCTTGCACTGATCCATGCCCCTTATATATTTTTATAAGGTCACCCCTCAACCTCTGATGCTCCAGGGAAAATATCCCTGGCCTATCAGCCTCTCCCTGAACATCAAAACGTTCCAACTTTGCCAACAAGCCTTATAAAAGTTTTCCCACCCCTTTCAAAGTTTCACAACATCTTTCCTATTGCAGGGAGACCAGAACTGAATGCAGTATTCCAAAAGTGGCCTAACCACATGTCCTGCACAACAGCAACAGGACTTCCCAAATCCTGTACTCAATGCTCTGACCAATAAAGGAAAACATACCAAGGTCTCTTTGTTCTGCAACACTCCCCTTAACTGTGTAAGTCTTGCCTGGATTGCTTGACCAAAATGCAAACCTCACATTTCTCTAAATTAAACTCCACCTGCCACTCTTTGGCCGATCAGCCCAACCGATCAGTTCTGATTTATCGCTTTTTCCTCCCTTATTCCAGAGAAGCTGAAAATCTCCATCCCACACACTCTCCCTCCATTCTCAGTTTGCTGAACCTAATCCCTGCTGTACCTCATTCTGAAGGGTCTGGTTCATGTTGATTAACAGGCCTACACTCACCAGGGGGGGGGGATCTAATTGAAACATACATAATACTGAACGACATGGACATTTGAAAGATGTTTCAATTGGTAAGAGAGACTAGGACCAGAGGACCTTTTGGAATGGAGAAAAGAAAAAACTTCAGCCAGAGAATGGTGAATCTATGGAATTCCTTGACACAGAAGCAGTGGAGGTGTTTTATAAATTCTCAAGGATCGGGTTCGCAGGAGAGTAGTCTGACACAGACCAGGAGAAAAGAACTAAGAGACGAGTTTGCTAGAATATGAGTATTTTATTCCCCGCAGTGTCGCCTCAACCAGGTCTCGTACTTACAACGGGTCTGGTTTATACTCACTCTACGTGTTACCGGAACTGGGAGCCGTCAGTTCTCGTAGAGCGGTTGCCAACAACCCACGCTCGGCGGTTAAACATAACCCGGAGCAGACTCTACCGAACTGGGGACTTTCCCAGCTTATATCTAAACATTCGCGCGAACAACAGGGCAAGACTCTTTACGAGTTTCAGCTGGAACCAATTAAGCTTGCAACATCCTGTTCGACAGTGTCTGTTCCTTGTCAAGGCTGGCGCCTGGAGCTTTTAGTATAAACACCATAAGCAACACATTCCATTCCGGTTACATACAGATAATAAGATCCACACATGTATTGGGACATAATTTTAACCCTTCCACCACAGGAGGCCAGGTCACTGAGGATATTTAAAACTGAAATAGATAGGTTCTTGAGTATCAAGGGGATCGAGAGGTATTGGGAGAAAGCAGGTGAATGGGGTTGACAAACTGATCAGCAACAATTGAATGGTATGAGCAGACCTGATGTGGTGAATGGCCAAATGTCTGCTCCTGTCCTATAGTCTCTTACTGTCCTGGACATAGTGAGAGAGTTGGGAGCAGGAGTAGGTCAGTTGGTCTTTCGAGCCTGCACCAGCTTTGAACAGATCATAACTAGATATTAATCATCTACATCGAGGTGGATAGGCTGGGATGTTTTCAATGGAACACAGGAGGTTGAGATGCAACATTATAGAGAATTATAAAACCATAGATGAGGTGAATGGCAGGTGTCGTTTCAAGATTAGGAGCAAATTTTTAAGGTTGCGAGGAGAAAGATTTTAAGATAGATATGAGGAGCACCTTTTTCCTTTGAGAGAGTGGTTTGTGTGTGGAATGAATATCCAGAGGAAATGGTGGATGCAGGTACAGTAACAACGTTTATAAGATGTTTGGATAAGGACATGAATAGGAAAGGTTAGGAGGGATATGGGCCAAACACAGGCAGGTGGAACGAATTTAGTTTGTGAACATAGTCAGCACGGACTAGTTGGGCTGAAGGGTCTGTTTCTGTGCTGTCTGACTCTGTAACTGTTCTATATTGGTCTTGAAACCATTTTCTTGCCTTCTCCCAGAAACATCCACCTCTTTGTTGTTCAAAAATCAGAGGAGTTCAGCCTTGAATATATTTAATGACACCCCAGCCCCCCCCACCCCCGAACAGCAGGAAGGCATCCCCACTTCTGAACTCAATTCCTCTTGCTAATATACCACTTGCCTTGCTGATTGCTTGCTGCACCTGTCTCACAACAGGCAGTGACTGGTGTCGGAGGACGCTGAGGCCCCTTTGTACATCCACACGGCATTCCCGATGAAGGGCTCGGGCCCGAAACGTCGACTCTCCTGCTCCTTGGAAGCTGCCACACTTTTTGACTCTGATCTTCAACACCTGAAGTCCTCACTTTCCCCACATCCCAATATATCACCATTTAAACAATGCACTTCCTTTCTGCTGTTTTTTCCCCCCACAGCAAAGGCTATAACTTCACACTGTGGGACTGTTTTTGCCAATTGAGACACTGATCTGGATCAACATTTCCTGAGTCTGCTCCTCCCTGGATTCACTGTCTTTACATTCAGTTGCTGCGAGTCAACAACCGAAGCCCACAATGAAATAAAGAAATGGAAAAGAGAGTGCCGTACTCACAATGTTAAACAGAGGAAGGAAGTTGTAGTCTGGAGTGAAGCTCAATCTTCTTTCAGAGAGAGAGGTGCAGCAGCTTCAGAAGCTCGTGGGACAACTTCAGCATTCAGACAATAGTGGATGTTCTCATTGGCAGGAGGACTACCCTACTTCCGGTCCTCCAAGGCTCCCCATTAGCTTCTAAAGAAGGTCGCGCCCCGTTGCAGCGGACAGCTAGGAGCATGCGCCGTTCTTGCTGACACCGAGGAGCATGCGCTGTACACTCTGTGGCAATGCTGTGATTACTGACAAATTTAAGTGTCCAAATGCCAATAGGAGAAAAAGAAACAGTAGAGTCAATATTTATTTATTTAGGACTCGACATAACCAAACATGCTCCTCACTATTTTTGCTACTCACCTTGCCGACACCCCTCATGATTTTATAAATCTGAATAAGGTCACCCCTCAACCTCCTCCACTCCAGTGAATAAAGTCTCAGCCTCTCCTTATAACTCAAACCCTTCAGTCCTGACAACATCCTGGTACATCTTTACCGAACCTTCTCTAATAGTATTCTTCCTATAACAGGGCGACCAGAACTGTACTCAGTGTTCTAAAAGTGGCCTCACCAACATCCTGTATAATTTCAAAATGATGTCCCAACTCCAATATTCAACTGTGTGGGCGGCACGGTGGCACAGTGGTTAGCACTGCTGCCTCACAGCGCCAGAGACCCGGGTTCAATTCCCACCTCAGGTGACTGTGTGGAGTTTGCACGTACTCCCTGTGTCTGCGTTGGTTTCCTCCGGGTGCTCCAGTTTCCTCCCACAGTCCAAAGATGTGCAGGTCAGGTGAATTGGCCATGCTAAATTGCCCGTAGTGTTAGGTAAGGGGTAAATGTAGGGGAATGGGTGGGTTGCGCTTCGGCGGGGCGGTGTGGACTTGTTGGGCCGAAGGGCCTGTTTCCACATTGTAAGTAATTTAATCTAATGAAGGTGTGAACAATGAAGGCAAGTGGGCTAATCAACTCTTAACAACTCTGTCTCCCAGTGATGCAACTTTCAAAGAACTATGTACCTGAACCACACCCCCATGTCTCTGTTCTACAACATAACCCAGGGCCCCGCCAGTAACTGCTACAAGTCCTCCCCTTTTTATTAAAGCAAAGTGCAATTCCTCACTTTTATCTATACTCTCTCGTGTACACGCTCTCTCTCGAACACAGACACACACCACCCAACACGCACACAGGCTTATACTCCATCACACTGATACATTACCAGTTTTTGTTTTAAAGCTGCTCATTTCTGAGGGGAATTCAAGATGGTGGCGACCCAGCAAGTCTGAGTCTACAGTGCTCCTCCCAAGACTTGGGTAAAGTGGGTCACCCACCCCCACCACACTCACCAAATCATTTATAATAGTTGCTTAATTTAATTAGTTGTTTAATATTAAACTTAAACAATCTAATCTTTAGTTAAAATGACTAAAGGGAAGGGAGCCCGCAGCTCTCAACAAGCAGGACCCCCTCCCCCACCCTCTCCAGCTCCAGCAGAGGCGTCCACAGCCGTCCCAGGGGACTTACCTACAGGGGCAAGCCTTGTGGAGATGATCTCCAAGCTGGACGTGAAGATCGACGCGTTTATCGAGGAGTCCCGAAGTCGATGGGACTCACTCTCGGCCACGCTGCAGAAGCACGACCAAGACATTAAAGAAATCGAGCGCCGAGTCAGAGGGGCGGAGCTAAAGGCCGTGACCTCCGAAACTGCAGCACAATCGGCTGTGGATCAGGTCCGGACTCTCGAACAGCGAGTCCGATCCTTAGAGAATAACATTGATTACCTCGATAATCGAGGTCGTCAAAAAAATATTCGTTTGCTGGGCCTTCCCGAACGGGAAGAGGAAGGCCAGCTTACAGTATTCCTGGAGCAGTGGCTGCCACAGCTTTTAAATCTGGAAGCTGGATCAGGCCAGGTAAGGGTGGAAAAGACCCCCAAGCTATGATCTATAAAGGATCCAAGATCATGTTATTCCAGGAAATTTCCCCGGCTCTGGTTCGAAAGAGGAAGGCATTCGACGAGGCGAAGAAGCGTTTAAGGGACTTAAATATTCAGTAATCCTTACGCTACCCAGCGACGTTACACTTTAACCATGAACGATCCGAATATAACTTTGGATCGCCAGAAAAGGCTAAGGAATTCTTAGACTCTCTTAGATAAACTGTAAGGCATAATGGATGTTGGTTTGCCTTTTCCCCTGCTTTGGTTTATATCCCCCATTTTTTTCTCTTACTTTACTGTTTAATATCATCATGCGGGGTAGGGAGAGGGATTTGATTTTCTCCCCCCCCCTTGGGGTTGTTTTCTTTTATTATTTTATGTATATATGAGGGATGTGTGTGTGTGTGTGTGTGTGTGTGTGTGTGTGTGTGTGTGTGTGTGTGTGTATATATATATATATATAAAAAAGCTGGGGGGGTTTGGTTGGTGTTGGTGGGGGGAGGTGGTTACCTTATTCAATTTTACCTCTGTCTCTAGGAGCGGGGTTGTTTTCCCTTGTTATTTTGTATTATATTTAATTATTATTTGTTGGGGTGGTAATTTTATAGTTATATATTTATATATGGTATTAACATTACCAAATATATCCAGGTGTTGGTGTGGGTGGGGGTAGGGTGCTCACTGTTAACTCTAGCTTTGTATTATATTTGAACTCTCATTTTATTGAGGAGCGTCTGGGTCAAGGGTGGGGCATTGGTTGGGAGAGGATATGATGAACTTTTGGAGAGGAAGTGACACCCCCTGGGAACAAGAGGAAAATCTCCACTTAGATACGTTTTATTTGTTTTATTTAGAAATAGTTTTTTATTGTATTGTTGTGGGCGTATTAGAGAGGCGTTATTTTTGAAAATTTTATATGCTCTACGCTCGGGATGTTCTGGATAGGGTTCCCCCTCCCGAGGGATCTCGGATTGGCCCAGATGATTATGGTTGATCAGTCGGTTAAGTGGTGCATCTGGAATGTCAAGGGGAGTAATTCGCCAGTCAAAAGGAAGAAAATATTATCAAATCTTAAGAAGGAAAGAGTTGATATAGCTCTCCTACAGGAGACACACCTGTCGGATAAAGAACACTTGAAATTACGACAGGGTGGATTTGATCAGGCCTTTTTTTCTTCTTTTAGCTCAAAAAGCAGGGGAATTGTTATTCTTGTCCGAAAGAATTTCCCTTTCAAAATCCTAAAGCAGATAAAAGACGAATCTGGATGATATATTTTGATTAAAGCCCTCATAAATGGAGAGGAACATGGGATTTTAAATTTGTACTGCCCTCCGGCACACTCCTTTAAATTTATAACGGAAGCCTTTTCAAAATTGATGGCTTTTGGTACCCGTCATATAATTATAGGGGGAGACTTTAATTGTATTATGGATCCAGAAATAGATAGGATTCCCAAGAGTACTGCACGAGTATCTCCCAGATCTAGACAATTGATGGATCCGAACAAAGAATTAGGATTAGTAGATGTATGGAGATGTCTTCATCCACAGGGCAGAGATTTTTCTTTTTACTCCAATCCACATAAATGTCATACCAGAATTGATATGTTTTTCGCCCCCTCGATTTTTAAAAATTCCATATCATCCTGTAAAATAGGTAGTATAGCAATTTCCGATCACGCTGCTGTATATATGGAAACTAAGGCGAGGAACAATGGGACATCCCCTCGGCATTGGCGTATGGACCCCTTCCTAATGAAAGATAGTAAATTTGTAAAGTACTTCTCTCAAGAATTTAAAACTTTTTTAGAAATTAATTCAGGTACAGCTAGCAACCCATCAATGATGTGGGAGACCATCAAAGCTTACACGCGAGGTTTGATCATCTCCTATTCAGCGACCCAGAAGAAATTGAAGGGAGAACAACAGCGTCTGCTCGAAGCTCGCTTAAAAGCAGCTGAAACAGCATACACTGATAGGCCTTCTATTATTAAATTGCAAAGGATTACGGCTCTTAGGACAGCTCTAAACACTGCGCTTACTCAAACGGCTAAGAGGGAAATATTACTTTACTGTTTAATATTATCATGCGGGGTAGGGAGAGGGATTTGATTTTCTCCCCCCCACCTTGGGGTTGTTTTCTTTTATTATTTTATGTATATATGAGGGATGTATGTGTATGTGTATGTATGTGTATATATATTATTTGCAAAACAAAGGTTATATGAATATGGCGACAAACCGGGTAGATACTTAGCATTTCTTGCAAAGAAAAAAAAGGCCCCTCAGACTATTACGTCTATCAAGGAAAGTACGGATATTTTAACTCATGATCATAAAAAGATTAATGCGATCTTTAGAGAATTTTATTCTGAGTTATATAAATCGCAGGATTATGAAGATATGACGAGGAGGATGCAGTCATTTTAAAAAAATTTGACCTTTCCAGGCCTAACTCCGGAACAAGTATCGGTCCTAAATGCTCCTCTTACAGTCCAAGAAATACTTGGTGCAATTCGGCAACTTCAGAGTGGTAAGGCACCGGGCCCAGATGGTTTTCAAGCTGAATTCTATAAAGAATTTACAGAAATATTGGCTGGTCCACTTATGGACATGTATAACTGTGCATATAATCAGGGCTGTCTCCCGCCTTCGCTGCAAGAGGCAAATATCTCTCTTATCCTTAAAAAAAAGGAAAGGATTCAGAAGATTGTACATCATATAGACCATTATCCTTGCTAAATGTAGATTTTAAAATCCTTTCTAAAACGTTAGCACTGAGACTAGAAAGGGTACTGCCACATATTACAAAAGAGGATCAGACGGGGGTTTATTAAGGGCCATAGATCATCCAATAATATTAGAAGGGTTTTGAATATGATTCAAGCCTGTCATCAGGGAAAGATACCAGGAGTAGTGGTTTCATTAGACGCGGAAAAGGCATTTGATAGGGTTGAATGGTCATATTTGTTTTACACATTGGAAAGGTTTGGCGTTGGTCAGGTGTTTACCAAATGGGTCTCAACATTGTATAGTGATCCCAAAGCAGTTGTGGTTACCAATGGATTAGGTTCGGATAGCTTCAGTGTGGGTAGGGGCTGCCGTCAGGGATGTCCCCTCGCCCCATTGTTATTTACACTAATAATTGAATCACTAGCAGAAGCTATACGAGCTGATCCTAATATAACGGCCCCAAGGATTGGTACAGGTAAACATAAAATTACCCTTTATGCAGATGATGTTCTTCTGTTCCTCAGTAATCCTCTGATGTCCGTACCTCGCCTAATCCAAGTTATTAATACATTTAGCGCATTCTCAGGCTACAAAATTAATTTTTCAAAATCAGAGGCTATGCCAATGGGTGGCCTTGCTATGACACCCCACTTAGTGGACGGATCCCTTTTTCCCTTTCCTTGGTCCCTGGAGGGCTTCTTATATTTAGGCATTTTTATTACTCCAGTATTTGGTCAGTTGTATAAGGCTAATTTTTTGCATTTACTGGAAAGGATAAGGCAGGACCTCCAGCGATGGGGAGTCCTTCCAATTTCCTGGTTGGGTAGAATAGCACTAATCAAAATGAATGTCCTGCCCCGTCGCCTATATCCTATGAGAATGCTTCCGGTGATGCTGCCGAGGACGGCTCTATGTAAATTATATGGCTGGCTGGATTCATAGACGGCCCCTCATTAAACTGAAGAAGCTACAGCTTCCACAGACAAGGGGAGGATTGGACTTCCCAGACTTTAGGAAATATCAGTTAAGTTCCCTATTAAGTTACATAGCTGATTGGGTCTTGTCTGATCCACAATCAATCTGGTTGGACATCGAGGTCTCTCAAGTAAAATACCCACTTATTAACCTTTTATTTTCAGACAAGAGGAAAATCATTACAGATCACTATAAAAACCCTATAATACTAAACACAATTAAGGCTTCGAATATAATGCGGCAAAATGAGGGCAACTCACATAAAACATCCCCCTATGCACCGATAGTGGGAGCATGGGGATTCCAACCAGGGTTGACAGATGCCACTTTTAAACTCTGGAGATTCAGGGGTATCTCATGTTTAGGGGATCTATTTAAAGATGGGGTCCTGATGTCTTTTGAACAGCTGCGTCAGAAATTTGGATTACCTAATGGAGACCTCTTTCGATACTTTCAAATTCGAGATTATATACAGAAGACGACTACGGAATTAGATAGTCTTTATAAATCAGATAGAGAATGTAGTGTCCTTCGACCAGTGGGGATATCTTCCGCCAGTACTATTTATCATTTACTACATGATGAAGTATCGGGAGATATGGATAATCTGCTTAAAACATGGGATCAGGATTTGGAAACATGGAATGATATTTGGGAAAATGCTAGAAGAATTATTATTTGTAACAGAACCCAGGCTATCCAGCTGAAGATACTTCATAGGGCCCATATAGCACCGGTTCGACTGGCAAAATTTAAGGCAGGAGCATCTCCAATGTGTCCTAAATGCAAAATAGAGGTGGGCACTCTTATACATTGCCTATGGACCTGTCATAAGATCCGTTGATATTGGACTAAAGTAGCAAGTACCCTGACAGAAATTTTAGGAACGGAAATTAAAGTGGACCCTGTATCTCTCCTTTTGGGCTTTTCGAACTTTCCCTCCCTGGACACTATTTTCTATTCTTTCTTTCTGTGCAAGGAAAAACTGGGTGGCTGAGGGCCCCCCTGGACGTTCAAATTGACATAGATTAATTATGGAATGTATTCCCCTTGACTTCCTCACAAATATAGTGCAGCGAAAGACCGAATTATTTTATAAAATATGGCAGCCCTTCTTGAGTTACATAAATACAGATATTTCGGCTATCCTAACAAGGGCTTTTATTTAATTGAGATTACAAACCTGGCTGGGCCGGGGCCCCTCGGGAGAGGAATCCCGCACGAATACGGGTTTTATTACATCTGATGTCAACACATTGCGAGCATATAGAGACTTAAATATACACTCTGGTTAGTTGTAGGTTAGATTCGTTGACAGTTGAGTTTTGTTTTTTTTCTGTTTCGGGTTTTTTATCTTTTCTTTCTTGTTAAACTTTGGCTATTGTATATTTGAGTTAATTGTATATCAATGTTTATATCTGAGAGTTTTGTTTATTTTTGTAAACTTGTAAAAATGTTAAATTTCTAATAAAAATATCGATATAAAAAAAGCTGCTCATTTCTTTCCGCCTCCTTCACTAAGTTTAGAACACAGAACAATACAACGCAGAACAGGCCCTTCGGCCCTTGATGTTGCGCCGACCTGTGAACTATTCTCAACTCATTCTCTGACACTATCCCAACAACAACCATGGGCTTATCTAAGGATTGTTTAAATCTCCCTAATGTGGCTGAGTTGACTAACTTAGCAGGTAGGGCTTTCCACGCCCTTACCACTCTCTGCATAAAGAACTTGCCTCTGACACCTGTCTTTAATCTATCACCCCTCAATTTGTAGTTATGCCCCCTAATACAAGCTGACTTCACCATTCTAAGAAAAATTCTTTCACTGTCTACCCTATCTAATACTCTGATCATCTTATATGTCTCTATCAAATCCCCCCTTAGCCGCCTTCTTTCCAATGAGAACAGACCCAAGTCTCTCAGCCTTTCCTCACAAGACCCTCCCTCCAGACCAGGCAACATCCTGGTAAATTTCTTCTGCACCTTTTCCAATGCTTCCCACATCCTTCCTGAAATATGGGGACCAGAACTATACATAATATTCCAAGTGTGGCTGCACCAGCGTTTTGTATAGTTGCAGCATGATATTGCGGTTCCGGAACTCAATCCCTCAACGAATGAAACCTAACACCCCGTATGCCTTCTTAACAGCACTATCCTCCTGAGTGGCAACTTTCAGGGATCTATGCACATGGACTCCAAGATCACTGCCTTCCTGTTATTCTTCTCAAAGTGAATCACCTCACATTTAGCTGCATTGAACTCCATTTGCCACCTCTCAGTCCAATTCTGCAGTTTATCCAAGTCCCCCTGCAACCTATAACATTCTTCCAAACTGTCCACGGCTCCACCGACTTTAGTATCGTCTGCAAATTTACTAATTCATCCACCTATGCCTGTGTCTAAGTCATTTAAAAAATGACAAACCGCAGTAGTCCCAAAACTGATCCTTGTGGCACACCACTAGTAACCGGACTCCAGGCTGAATATTTTCCATAAACCACCACTCGCTGCCTTCTTTCAGAAAGCTAGTTTGTAATCCAAACTGCTAAATCACCCTCAATCCAATGCCTCTGCATTTTCTCCAATAGCTTACCATGTGGAACTTTATCAAAGGCTTTACTGAGGTCCATGTACACCACGTCAACTGCCCTACCCTCATCTCCATGCTTGGTCACCTTCTCAAAAAACTCAATGAGGTTTATGAGACACGATCTGCCCTTGATGAAACAGTGTTGACTATCGGAAATCAAATTGTTGCTTGCTAGATGATTATAAATCCTATCTCTAATGTTCCTTTCCAAAAGCTTTCCTTCAACAGACGTAAGGCTCACTGGTCTATAATTACCTGGGTCATCTCTGCTGCCCTTCTTGAACAAGGGTACAACATTTGCAATCCTCCACTCTGGTACTAAATCGGTAGACAATGACAACTCAAATATCAAAGCCAAAGGCTCTGCCCTCTCCTCCCTAGCTTCCCAGAGAATCCTTGGATAAATCCCATCCGGTCCAGGGCACTTGTCTACTTTCACTCCTTCTAGAATTGATAACACCTGTGTGCCACTAACCTCAATCCTTTCGAGTCTCATATCTCGTACCTCATTCTTCTCCTCTACAATATTCTCCTTTTCCTGAGTGAAGACCGATGAGAGATATTCATTAACACCTCTCCAATCTCCACAGGGCCCACACTCAACTTCCCACTTCTGTCTTTGACTGGCCCTATTCCTACCCTAATCATCCTTTTATTCCTCACATACCTGTAGAAAGCTTTAGGGTTCTCCTTTATGTGTTAAAGACTGCTCATGTCCTCTCTTTGCTCTTAACTCTCTCTTTAAACCCTTCCGAGCTGATCTGTAACTCTCCATCGCCTCATCTGAACCATCTTGCCTCATCAACACATGAGCCTCCTTCTTCTTTGTTACAAGAGATGCAATTTCTGTTGTAAACCACGGTTCCCTTACCTTATTACTTCCTTCCCTCCTGACAGGGACATACCTATCAAGGACACACTATATCTGTTCCTTAAACCAGCTCCACATTTCAATTGTCCCCATCCCCTGCATTTTGCTACCCTATTCTATGCATCCTAAGTCTTGCCTAATTGCATTATAATTGCCCTTTCCCCATCGATAACTCTTGACCTGTGGCATGTTCCTATCCCTTTAAATTGCTGTATGAAACCTAACTGAATTATCGTCACTCTCTCCAAAGTGTTCACCTTCCACTAAATCAAACATCTGGCCTGATTCATTACCAAGCACCAGATCCAGTGTGACCTCCCCTTTTGTCGGCCCTTCGACATACTGTGTCAGAAAGCCCCTCCTGCACATACTGGGGAAGTTAAAGTCCCCCATAATGACCACCCTGTTCCTTTCACTCCTACCCAGAATAATTTTGCTAATCCTCTCTTCCACCTCCCTGGAACTCTGCGGAGGCCTATAAAAAAACTCCAAGCAGTGTGACCTCTCCGCTCCAGTTTCTAACCTCAGCCCACATTACCTCAGTTGATGAGGACTCATCAAACGTTCTGTCAGCCACCGTTATAATATCCTTGACCAACAAGTCCATGTCTCTCCCTCTTTTACCGCCTTGGCTGTTCTTAATGAAAGATCAAAACCCTGGAACCTGCAACATCCATTCCTCACCCTGCTCTCTCCATGTCTCCGAAATGGCCACAACATCCAAATCCCAGGTACCTATCCGTGTTGCAAGCTCCCCGACCTTATTGTGGATACTCTGGCGTTGAAAGAGAAACACTTCAAACCACTTTGTTGTCTGCCAGCACATTCCTGTGACCCTGAAATCATGTCCCTGTCCTTCCTACTCTCATCCTCCTGTGCATTGCAGCTACACCCCCGGTTCCCATCCCCCTGCTGAGCTAGTTTAAACCCACTCGAATAGCTCCAGCAAATTTCCCACCCAGGATATTAGTACTCCTCTGGTTAAAGTGAAGACTGTCCTGTTTGTACAAGTCCCACCTTTCCCAGAATGAGCACCAATTATCCAAAAGCCTGAAACCCTCCCTCCTGCACCATCCTTGCAGCCACGTGTTCAGCTGATATCTCTCCCTATTCCTTGCTATCACGTGGCACAGGTAACAAACCAGAGATAACCACTCTGTTTGTTCTAGCCCTCAGCTTCCACCCTAGCTCCCTGAAATACTGCCTTACAACCCTATTCCTTTTTTTTTGTGGTTAGCACTGCTGCCTCACAGCGCCAGAGCCCCAGGTTCAATTCCCCACCCACGTCTGCACGGGTATCCTCCCACAGTCCAAAGACGCGCGGGTTAGGGTGAATTGGCCAAGCTAAATTGCCCCGTAGTGTTAGATGACGGGGAATGCGGAAGATGGACCATCAGGTTCTGAAGTTGCTGCTGCTCCTCCTCTGCAAATA
Organism: Chiloscyllium plagiosum; assembly: GCF_037043375.1. NCBI lineage: Eukaryota > Metazoa > Chordata > Chondrichthyes > Orectolobiformes > Hemiscylliidae > Chiloscyllium > Chiloscyllium plagiosum. The sequence continues at coordinate 89,494,220 of NW_028270165.1, read as the reverse complement.
CAGATAGAGCTTCACCTCAGACTGCAACTTCCTTCTTTCATTCTGGGGTTAAATTGTTAACTTGCAGCAACTGAAAAGAAAGCGAGTGAATCCAGGGAAGGGACAGAGTCGGGAAACGTTGGTCCAGGTCTGTGTCTCAATTGGCAAACACACGGCAAATGCAGTCCCACAGTGTGAAGTTTAGACTGGATTACATTAGTGTGGAAACAGGCCCTTCGGCCCTACAAGTCTACACCGCCCCGCCGAAACGCAACCCACCCATACCCCTACATTTACCCCTTACCTAACACTATAGTCAATTTAGCATGGCCAACTCACCTGACCTGCACATCTTTGGACTGTGGGAGGAAACCGGAGCACCCGGAGGAAAACCACGCAGACACGGGGAGAACGTGCAAACTCCACATACTCAGTCGCCTGAGGCGGGAATTGAACCCAGGCGATTCAATTCCCGGTTATAACCGGTTATAGCCTTGGTTATGAAAAAATAACTGCTGAAAGGAGGTGCGTTGTTTAAATGGCGATATATTGGGATGTGAAGAAAGTCGGGACTGCAGATCCTGGAGATGAGAGTCGAAAAGTGTGGCAGTGGAAAAGTACAGGAGGTCAGACAGCATCCGCGGAGCAGGAGAATCGACGTTTCAGGCACGAGCCCTTCCTCAGGAATGATGTGTGGATGTAAAAAGTGGCCTCAGCGTCCTTCCACACCAGTCACTGCCAGTTGTCAGACGGATGCAGCAAGCAATCAGCAAGGCAAGAGGTATATTAGCAAGAGGAATTGAGTTCAGAAGTAGGGATGTCTTCCTGCAGTTAGGGAGTCATTGAACATATTCAAGGCTGAGTTCATCTGATTTTAGAACAACCATGAAGTGGATGTTTATGGGGGAAGGCAAGTAAAATGGTTTCAAGACCAGTACAGAACAGTTACAGAGTCATACAGCACAGAACAGACCCTTCAGCCCAACGAGCTCTGATCTCCAGCATCTGCAGTCCTCACATTCTCCCCTAATTAAGTCTTCCCCTTTGGGAAAATAATTCTTCCTATCCACCCCTGTCTACACCCCTCATGGTTTTTAGGCCTCAATCAGGACCACCCCTCAACCTCCTTATTTCCAATGAAAATAATCCGAATCTACTCAACCTCTCCTCATAGCTAGCGCTCTCCATAACAGGCAACATCCTGGTGAACCTCCTCTGCACTCTCTCCAAAAGTATCCACATCCTTTTGGAAATCTGGCGACCGGAATTGTACACAGTATTCCAAATGCGGCCGAACCAAAATCTTATATAACTTTAACATGACCTGCCAACTCTTTTACTCAATCCGTCCGATGATGGAACAAGTGTTGTATGCTGCCTTGACCACTCTACTGACAGGCATTGCCACCTTCAGAGAACAATAGACCTGAACACCCAGATCTCTCTGTACATCAATTTCCCCCAGGACCTTTCCATTTACTCTATAGCTCGCTCTTGAATTGCATCTTCCAAAATGCATCACCTCGCATTTGTCTGGATTGAACTCCATCTGCCATTTCTCCTCCCAACTCTCCGATCTATATTCTGCTGTATCGTCTGACAGTCCCCTTCACTATCTGATATTCCATCAATCTGAATGCCCATCTGCAAACTTGCTAATGAGGCACCCGATACCTTTACCTTTCAACCTCCTGTGCTCCAGTGAAAAAAGTCCCAGCCTACCCACCAATAGGTGTGAATTCTGTCTGGGTCCCAATGTCGAGTCAGCCTGACATTTTTGATATAAAACCTCTGCATTTAAATTACGTTCTTGAGAAAGTTACTGAAAACAGGTTCTGGGATTAACATACCAAAGAACAGAACCCCATTCTAAAAGATGGAAGATTTAATCTAAATTGTTTAATGTATCACATCTCCATGAACTGGACTCCGTTGGTTATAAATAGTCTAATCATGATCTTATTCTCCACAACCACCTGAAGCAGCAGCAGCACTTCAGAGCGCCAGAGATCCGGGTTCAATTCCCACCTCGGGCAACTGACAGTGTGGAGTTTGCACATTCTCCCCGTGTCTGCTTGGGTTTCCTCCCACTGTCCAAAGATGTGCAGGTTCGGTGAAGTGGCCACGCTAATTTGCCTGTAGTGTTAGGTGAAGGGGTAAATGTTGGGGAATGGGTCCGGGTGGGTGGCTCTTCGAAGGGTTGGTTTGGGCTGAAGGGCCTGTTTCCACACTGTAAGTAATAAAATAAATCTAATCACTCCGAAAGCTAGGGCTTCCAAACAAACCACGTTATGGCAGCAGCAGGAGGTTTGGATTATATTCACTAAAAACAGTTAAGCAGTTAGATAACACGTTCGAGTGAGAAGTGTGTATAACATGTTCTCACAACTCCTATACTCAATGCTATGAGCAATGAAGGAAAGCAAACCAAACGCTGCCTTCACTAATCTGTCCACCTGAGACTCCAGCACTCCAAGGTCTCTTTATTCTACAACACTCCCCTAACTGTGTCAGTCCTGCCTGGATTGCTTGACCAAAATACCTATCTCTGATTTCTCTAAATTAAACTGCAACTGAGACTCCTCGGCTCATCAGCCGATCCCATAAATTCTAATTTATAGTGAACTCTTTCCTCTCTTATTCTCTGGAAGCTGAAACTCTCCATCCCACACTCACTCCCTCCATTTTCACTTTGCTTATAGCGGAAGAATGTAACTGAGAAACTTATCAGCCACGATAGAATGGAATGAGCAGACCTGGTGGCCTAATTTCTGCTCCTATGTCTTGTGGTCTCTTGCTGTCCTGGACACCGAGAGAGAGAATTGGGACCAGCATTGAACCAATCATGACTGGATATGGATCTACCTGCATCTCAGTGGATGGGCTGGGACTTTTTCACTGGCATATAGGAGGTGGAGATGTGACCTTATCAAGGTTTTTAAAATCATGAGGGGAGAGATGAGGTGAACGACGGGTGTCCTTCCCCGAGGGTTGGGGTTTCAAGATTAGGGAGCAAATTTTGATGGTGACAGGAGAAAGAGATTTTAAAAAGACTTGAAGGGCACAATTTGTTTTATACAGAGTGGGTCACATGTGGACTAAATGTCTAGAGGAAGTGGTGGATGCAGGTACAGTAACGACGTTTAAAAGACATTTGGATAAGTTCATGAATAGGAAAGGTTTGGAGGGATATGGGCCAAAACACTGGCAGGTGGGACTGGTTTAGTTTGAGAACAGCATGGACTAGTTGGACTGAGGAGCTGTTTCTGTGCTGCATGGCTCTGTAACTCGTTTCTATACTAGTCTTAAAACCATTTTCTTGCCTTCCCCATAAACATTCACATAAAAATCAGATGAACTCAGCCTTGAATATATTCAATGACCCCCTAACTGCAGGAAGACATCCCCACTTCTGAACTTAATTCCTCTTGCTAATACACTACTTGCCTTGCTCATTGCCTGCTGCACCTGTCTGACAACTGGCACAGAAGGACACTGATGCCCCTCTGAACACCCACGCATCATTCCTGATGAAGGGTTCATGCCCAAACGTTCGACTGTCCTACTGCTCGGATGCTGCTTGACCCGCTGTGCTTTGCCAATTGTGGTCTTCTCTACATCGGGGAGACCGAGCGTAAACTTGGGAAACGGTTTGCTGAGCATCACAGCCAGGTCCGCAGAGGCTGAGCGGACTTCCCAGTCTCCACCCATTTTAATGCCCCTTCCCACTCCCCTTCTGACATGACTATCTTTGGCTTCCTCAATTGCCACAACAAATCAAACCACAAAATGGAGGAACAAAACCTCATCTTCTGATTGAGCAGTCCACAGCCCGGAGGACTCAACACTGAGTTCTCCAATTTCAAATAATCTCCCATCCCATCCCCCAACACACTTCCCAGCCCCTTCCACTCTTCCCTGCCAACCAGATTCCTTCCTCCCAGTCACCAATTCGGTCGTACCAGGTTATGGGGATAAGGCAGGAACAGAATACTGATTGAGGATGATCAGCCATTATCACAATGAATGGTGGTGCTGGCTCGAAGGACAGAATAGCCTACTCCTGCACCTATTGTCTATTGTACACTCGACCTGTCTCCACCTATCCCCACTTCAATACCCTGACCCCAGCACACCCTTGTTCCACAGCTCTCCCTATACCCATCCTCAGTCCTGAACAAGGGTTACACTTCTCCACCTTCTGATACTGCGTAGTTTGCTGAGTTCTTTCAGTCTCCTGCCTGTCTATTTTGCTAATTGAGAACAAAGGCCTGGACTAACTTTTCCAGACTCTGTCCCCTCACTGGATTCACTCCCATTCCTTTCAGTTGCTCCAGGTCAACAACTGAACCTCAGAATGAAACGTAAATGGAAATGGGGGTGAGAAAAGAGAGTGGGTACTATCAGATGTTGGACAGAGGAAAGAAGTTGCAGTCTGAGGTGAAGCTCAATCTTCATTCAGAGAGAGGAGGAGCAGGAGCTTCAGAACCTCATGGTCCAACTTCCACATTCACCAATAGGGGAGCTCCGAAAGGCAGGAGGACAATTCTCCCTCCGGTCCTCCTCATTTGTCCATCAAGGGAGGTCTCGCCCCTTTTCTGCTGACAGCAAGGAACATGCCCAATGTTTTGGTGACACCGGCAAACATGTGCCCTGCTTGTTGACACTGAGGAGTGTACACAATATGCACGGTAGCAATGCTGGTGTTATTGACAGGTTTTAAGTTTCCAAATGCCTATCGGCTAACAAAAAGGGTACAGCCGTTCGGCCTGACTGCTCAGACAGAAGATGAGGTTTTTTTCCCCCCTGTGGCTCGATATTTGATTGCTTTTGCATTTGTGTAGCTGCTCAATGTTTAAGTCTTTTCCTCAGTGTTGGGGTGAGATTCACAACTAGAGGGCATAGGTTTAGGGTGAGACCACAAAGGTACCTGAGGGGCAACGTTTCCATGCAGAGGGTGGTGCAAGTATGGAATGAGCTGCCAGAGGAAGTAGTGGAAGCCGGTATAATTACAGCATTTAAAACACATCTGGCTGGGTATATGAATCGGAAGGGTTTAGAGGGATATGAGTCAAGTGCTGGCAAAGGGGACTAGATTAATTTAGGATATCTGGTTGGCATGGACAGGTTGGACCGAATGGGTCTGTTTCCGTGCTATGACTCTGAATAATAAAAAGTCTACTTTTCCAAATAACAAACTATATCCATGTTAACAAGGCTTAGTGCACCACATGTTTTACTAACCATTCTCAACAGGTCCTGCCCCTTCAATGACTGAGGAACATGTACATGCTGGCGCATAATCTCCTTCACTTACACACTACCCTCAGCAATTGCACAAGTAACAGCAAAGGGTAAACAGCACAAGGATTAAACACACAGTGAGGGGCAAACAGCACAAGGATTAAACACACAGTGAGGGGCAAACAGCACAAGGATTAAACACACAGTGAGGGGCAAACAGCACAAGGATTAAACACACAGTGAGGGGCAAACAGCACAAGGATTAAACACACAGTGAGGGGCAAACAGCACAAGGATTAAACACACAGTGAGGGGCAAACAGCACAAGGATTAAACACACAGTGAGGGGTAAACAGCACAAGGATTAAACACACAGTGAGGGGGGAAACAGCACAAGGATTAAACACACAGTGAGGGGCAAACAGCACAAGGATTAAACACACAGTGAGGGGGTAAACAGCACAAGGATTAAACACACAGTGAGGGGCAAACAGCACAAGGATTAAACACACAGTGAGGGGTAAACAGCACAAGGATTAAACACACAGTGAGGGGTAAACAGCACAAGGATTAAACACACAGTGAGGGGGAAAACAGCACAAGGATTAAACACAGTGAGGGGGTAAACAGCACAAGGATTAAACACACAGTGAGGGGGTAAACAGCACAAGGATTAAACACACAGTGAGGGGGCAAACAGCACAAGGATTAAACACAGTGAGGGGCAAACAGCACAAGGATTAAACACACAGTGAGGGGCAAACAGCACAAGGATTAAACACACAGTGAGGGGGAAACAGCACAAGGATTAAACACACAGTGAGGGGGAAACAGCACAAGGATTAAACACACAGTGAGGGGGCAAACAGCACAAGGATTAAACACACAGTGAGGGGGCAAACAGCACAAGGATTAAACACACAGTGAGGGGGAAACAGCACAAGGATTAAACACACAGTGAGGGGCAAACAGCACAAGGATTAAACACACAGTGAGGGGCAAACAGCACAAGGATTAAACACACAGTGAGGGGCAAACAGCACAAGGATTAAACACACAGTGAGGGGGCAAACAGCACAAGGATTAAACACACAGTGAGGGGTAAACAGCACAAGGATTAAACACACAGTGAGGGGCAAACAGCACAAGGATTAAACACACAGTGAGGGGCAAACAGCACAAGGATTAAACACACAGTGAGGGGCAAACAGCACAAGGATTAAACACACAGTGAGGGGCAAACAGCACAAGGATTAAACACACAGTGAGGGGCAAACAGCACAAGGATTAAACACACAGTGAGGGGCAAACAGCACAAGGATTAAACACACAGTGAGGGGCAAACAGCACAAGGATTAAACACACAGTGAGGGGCAAACAGCACAAGGATTAAACACACAGTGAGGGGCAAACAGCACAAGGATTAAACACACAGTGAGGGGCAAACAGCACAAGGATTAAACACACAGTGAGGGGCAAACAGCACAAGGATTAAACACACAGTGAGGGGTAAACAGCACAAGGATTAAACACACAGTGAGGGACAAACAGCACAAGGATTAAACACACAGTGAGGGGGAAACAGCACAAGGATTAAACACACAGTGAGGGGCAAACAGCACAAGGATTAAACACACAGTGAGGGGCAAACAGCACAAGGATTAAACACACAGTGAGGGGCAAACAGCACAAGGATTAAACACACAGTGAGGGGTAAACAGCACAAGCGCCAGTAAAAGCCGATGGAAAGTGAGTGTAAAATGTCACTATGACAGGACAGGCCCCACATTCCTTCCCCTCCGTCCCCCCCACAACCTGCCTCACCTTTCACGTCCCGGGCCCAGTACCTTCCAGGTGGCCCCATAGTTGACACAGGGGCCGCCCCACGACCAGTAGAACTCCACCACCCCGGCGGCCGACGAGTTCCCAAGCAGGCCCTTAACCCCATCCGCCTCCAGAATGCTCACCGGCTCCTGGCTGCTGTACAGCCGGCCGGTGTGGCCGTGACACAGCAGCTGCGCCAGGAAGGCGGCGGCGGCCAGTGACGGGTGTCTGCCCCGGGCCGCGCGGCGCCATTTTCCTAACGGCCGCCCTCCCGCCGCTTCCTCGCTCGAGCGACTTCTCCTCCCAACCGCCTTCGCCCCCGCGAGACGTCTGCACGGGGCGATGGGCGGGGCGGGGCGGGGCCGGGCCGTGGGCGGGCCGGGCCGGGAGGACGGGCGGGGCGGGGCGGGGCCGGGGAGCCTCACCGTCACCAAGCAACAGCCACCTCGCGCTACAACTGCTCATTCACAAAAACAAACTCTCCTGTCTCGCTCTGCAGCTGCAGGGGGGACACTGCCACGTTTCCAGGAGCCCTGTCTACATTGGGAAAGCTCACGGCTCAATTTAAACAGATATTCCCACATCTAACGGAACGGCGTCATATCGAAAGGGGGCAATCTGCATTTTAAAGGGACGTGGACATTTTAACGGGTATTTCTGCAAATAAAGAGATTTAAATGGACAAGATTACATTTCAAAGGGATGTGGGCACATTCAAAGGGATATCTTCACATGTAAAGTGACGCAGTTATATCTAAATGAATCTACATTTCGAAGAGACGTTGCCCTATTTATAAGTAGAGACAATAGGTGTGAATTCTGTCTGTGTCCCAATGTTGAGTCAGACTGACATTTTACTTAGAAAAGCTCTGCATTTAAATTACATTCTTGAGAAGGTAAATTATAGATCCGGGTGTAGGTTAGGGAGGATTGGCCGTGCTAAGTTACCCGTAGTGACCAGGGATGTACAGGTTAGGGTGGAAATATGGAGCAAGGGGTTGGATATGGCTGGGATACTGTTCAGAGGGCCAGAGAGGAAGAGATGGGCTGAATGGGGAGGGTCATACAATCCCAACAAAGGAGCATTTTAACTGCTTCTATCCTTTCAAGCCCCTTTCAGAATTCTACTGATTTCAGTAAAGGTATACAGCACAGAAACAGACACTTCGGTCCAATTCGTCCATGCCGACCAGGATTCCAAACTAAACCAGTCCCACTTTCCTGCATCTGGCCCATAATCCCTCTAACCTTTCTATTCATCTACCCATCCAAATGCTGTTTAAACGTTGTAAATGTACCGGCAACTACCACATCCTCAGTAAGTTCATTCCACATACAAAGCCACCCTCTTTCAAAATGTTGCCCCTCCGGTTCCTTTTAAATCTCTGTCCTCACCTCAAGTAATATGCCCCCAAGTTTTGAGTTCCCCAACGCTAAGCAAGACCCTTTGCTATTCAGTTTACCTCCAGTCCTGGCAACGTCCTGGCAAATCTTTACCGAACCCTGTGATAAGAATACTTCAGATTCCAGGGCCATCAGAACTGCACTCAGTACTCTGAAAGTGGCCTCACCAACATCCTGTTCAACCTCAACATGATGTCCCAACCCCTGTACTTAATGGTGTGAACAATGAATGCTATGCTGCTAAATGCCTTCTTAACTGCCCTGTCTCCCTGTGATGCAACTTCCAAAGAACCACGTCCCTGAACACTACTACCCCCCCCCCCCCCCCCACATATCTGTCTGTTCTATAACATGACCCAGGGCCCTACCATTATCTGTACAAGTCCTGCCCTTTCTTGTTTTAACAAAATGCAACCCCTTGCTTGTATTAATACCTCTCACACACATGCTCTCCCTCAGACACACACACACGTATACCCCCCCCCCCCATACTCTCTCAGGCTTATACTCCATCACACTCACACTTTACCAGGCATGTACACACTCTCACACACAAACTCACATGCATCCACACACAATTCTATGAGGTGAATTTGTATTGGTAGAATTATATTTGCAGATGTATTCAATTTTGCTCAAAAAGCACACAATTTCCAAACAGTCAATCCATGTAATATTTTATGAATTTGGAAATAGAACCAGTCTGACTCAAGATTGGAATACTGACAGACTCAGTTCTCAGGAAGAAAGTGAGGACTGCAGATGCTGGAGATCAGAGCTGAAAAGGTGTTGCTGGAAAAGCACAGCAGGTCAGGCAGCATCCAAGGAGCAGGAGAATCGACGTTTCGGGCATGAGCCCTTCTTCAGCCCTTTCCTGAAGAAGGGCTCATGCCCAAAATGTCGATTCTCCTGCTCCTTGGATGCTGCCTGACATGCTGTGCTTTTCCAGCAACACATTTTCAGACTCAATTCTCACATCTTTAAATGCAATGTCTGAGCTGAGATGTCACTTTCTTTATAAAACCTTCAGTCATCTCAAGAATGAGACTGAAAAGATGTTCTGGCAGTTACACATTAATGAACCAATACGTGCACCCATTCTCAGAGATGAAAGACTTGACAGCAATCTCGGTTTGTTCAATATATTCCATCAGTTGCATGTCACTGATCTTTTGATATACGTTCTGTGTCTTACGTTCATCGGGTAGCTGTGGAGCAGCACTCAGAAAGCTAGCGCTTCCAAATAAACCTGTTGGACAATAACCTGGTATTGTATGATTTTTTTTAAACTTTATCAATCCAGTCTAATACTGACACCTCCACAACGTTTCTAGTGAACACAGCCCACACCTCCTGGTGCTGCCAGTAAACTTTACAATGCTGATGAAACAACGCAGTACCTGAAAGATTTACAATTTCTAACGATACTAGCTACTCATTCACTGCTCCATCTGATACACGACATTGGAAACTCGGTGCAGGAGGCTGAAAGAGAGGAGCAGCTTTAAACAAAAAACCTCTTGGAGCTCAAAACTTTCAATGAGAGTCTGAGCCCAGCAGTAAGTTCAGGTAACCTTTATTGTGACTCTATTTTGTTACAGCTTCAGATTCCCCCCAGCAAAAAGGCATAGACAAAGTAGCTGCTTTTTAAACAGCTCAAGATCAAAGCCCACACACACCCCACTATCTTTACTATTGGGCAGCACCAGTTGTAATTGGATCCTTGGCACAGCCGTAACCCGGAGGAAGTATTGCCTCACTCAGCAATTTCAACCCATTCCCTCTCTCCTAGTTAGTTTCTCCCCGCTCATTTGCCTGTGTGGGAAGGGCAGTATAGAGTCAACCACACTGCTGTGGGTCTGGAGTCACGTGTAGGCCAGACCAGGTAAAGGGTGCAGCTGGAATGACTGAGTGAATCCTTTCGCACAATGGTGGTTCCCTTCCCTAACAAGGGAGAGAGTGAATCAGAGGGGGGCTTTCTCCCCCGTACCACCCTCTCCCTGAAACGGTCTCATCGTTAGATTCTGAACTCCACATTTCTGACCGAATACCAATTCTGCCATCTGTCGTGGCGGAATTCGAACCCGGGAGTCCCCAGAACCAGGTTGATAGTCCAATCGATAATGGCACTCGGCCGTCACTCCTTCAATCCCCCGGCGATGGCACGTGAACTCGCTGGTGCTTCCGCAAGTGGGAGGAGCGGGTGAAGCCTTTCCAGCACCAAGAGCAGGTGAACGGCCTCTCCCCCATGTGAATCCGCTGGTGCATTAGCAGGGTGGAGACCTGGGTAAAGGCCTTCCCACACTCAGGGCAGCTGAAGGGCCTCTCCCCCATGTGGACACGCTGGTGGGTTTGGAGGTTGGAGTAATTGCTGAAGGCCTTCCCGCACTCGGGGCAGCTGAAGGGCCTCTCCTCTGAGTGAACCTGTTGGTGCCTCAGCAGATCGGAGGAATAGTTGAAGCCCTTCCCACACTCAGAGCAGCTGAACGGTCTCTCCCCCGTGTGGATTCGCCGGTGGGCCAACAGGGCAGAGAAAAACATGAAGGCCTTCCCACAATCGGGGCAGCTGAACGGCCTTTCCCCCGTGTGGTCCCGCTGGTGGGCCAGCAGGTGGGAGGAATGTCTGAAAGCCTTCCCACAGACAGGGCAGGGGAATGGCCTCTCCCCGGTGTGACTGCGCCGATGAGTCTCCAGAGCAGACGGGCAATGAAAGCCTTTCCCACAGTCACCACACTTCCATCGTTTCTCCACGGGGCGGGATTCCTCAGGTTTCTCCATGGCCGAAGCTTCAACTGCACATAAACGCATTTCCAGCCCCTTCCTGCTGTGAATTCCTCTTCCCAGGCCGTATAACTGTTTCAGGCTCCACACTCAGTGCGCTGCAACAGTGGGCTCTCTCATCTAGTCCCACTGATGCTGAAAACATACTCAGACAGGACCAAAAAGCTTTGATCCCTCTCACAGAAATCAGTCGAAAATCGTTGCGGTCCTGGTAGACTGAGTGACTGTCAGACATCGATGTTGAAGTGAGGACCGCAAATGCTGGAGAGTCAGTCGAAAAATGTGGCACTGGAAAAACATGGGGATGTCAGACAGCATCCGAGGAGCAGGAGGGTCAATGTTTCGGACATAAGCCCTTCATCTGTTGATTGAGAAACATCCGCCATCAGATCTTCAAATACGCTGTAAAAAGAGATTACAAAAGTCATCACTGTCAGTGCAGGGTAGAAATTCTGAACAAGCAATTCTACTTTCTGCAGAATATTCTTTTATTATTCCACACAATTCAAAGCACCATCCCACTCTCTCCCCCACTAATCTGTTCTCACTCAGCTCTAACTAATTCTCCTGAAGGTGCTGATTCAGGATTTTACAGGGGCAGAAAAGCAGAAACGTCAAGACTGACATCTCAGAACAAGAGGGCATAGGTTTAGGGTGAGAAAGAAACAAGAGATCCGAGGGGCAACCTTTTCACACAGAGGGTAGTAAATGTATCGAATGAGCTGCAGGAGGAAGTGGTGGAGGCTGCAGGAGGAACTGCAGGGAGACATCCCCACTTCTGAACTCAATTCCTCTTGCTAATATACCACTTGCCTTGCTGATTGCCTGCTGCACATGTCTGACAACTGGCAGCGACTGATGTAGAAGGACGCTGAGGCTCCATTGTCCATCCACACATCATTCCTGATGAAGGGCTCATGCCCAAAAAGCCAACTGTCCTGCTCCTCAGATGCTGCCTCACCTCCTGTGCTCTTCCAGTCCCACACTTTTTGACTCTGATCTCCAGCATCTGCAGTTCTCACTTTCTCCACATCCAATTACAGCTCTATTTAAACAATGCACTTCCTTTCTACTTTTTTTCCACAGCAAAGGCTATAACTTCATATTGTGGTACTGCATTTGCCATGTGTTTGCCAGTTGTGGTCTTCTCTATATCGGGGAGAGCGAGCGCAAACTTGGGGAATGGTTCACTGAGCATCATATCCGGGTCCACAGAGCCGACCAGAGTTCCCAGTCACCACCCATTTCAATTCCCCTTCCCACCCCCTTTCTGACATTACCATCTTTGGCCTCCTCTACTGCCACATTGAATCAAACCGCAAATTGGAGGGACAACACCTCACCTTAATAGGGAAGGAAGTAAGCAATAAATAATAGATCCCTACAGAGTGCTCAGGAACAAAGGGACCTTACTGTCCAAGTTCAGAGATCCCCGAGGGTATCAGTACAGGTAAAACGGGGAATGAGGAAGGCATAGATTTGTACTTTTTCACACAGAGGGTGGTGCGTGCGTGCAATGAGCTGCGAGAGGAAGTGGAGGAGGCTGGCACAAATACAGCCTTTAAAGGGCAGCTGGATGGGTATGTGAATGGGTAGGGTTTAGAGGGATATGGGCCAAGTGCTGGTAAATAGGATAGATTAATTTCAGATATCTAGTCAGCATGGACGAGATGGACTGTTTCTGTGCTGTACAGCTCTATGGCCATCCACTTCACTTTGAAATGTTTGCACTACCACTTGGAACATCCTGTTAGGGTTCAGAGAGTGCCAGGTCCTGACATCTCCTTCCTCATGTCTCCCGTGTATTTTAAATCAATAATACCATTTGTATGTTTCTGGGTTAGTACTTTAAACACACAGACACATACAATATAATCAGAGTTTCTACTCGGTACAGACAGTGATGATTTGTTTCAACTTTGCTAACAGGGTATCAGAAGGGGAGGATCTGCAGACAGAAATCTTGGAAGAAATTCCATAACAAGATCTGACAGGGCCACTCAATATCATTGAGGGGGTTGAATCTGGAAAGAGAAATCCATTCGACCTGCTTCAAAAAGGTACTGGACATCAGAGAGGAACCAACAGTGAACTGAGCTTTAACTGGTTACACAGAATGAGTTTGTGTCCCAGTGAACTGACAATGGGAAGGAGCTTTAACCAGTTCCACAGACAGAGAGGGGCTGGGGCATTTATTTTACCCCTGGAGCATCAGTGCCTGAGGGTTGACCGTAGAGAGGTTTATAAAATCATGAGGAGCATAGATAGGGCAAATAGCCTAGGTCTTTTTCCCCAGGGTGGTGGAGTCGAAAACTAGAAGGCATAGGTTTAAGGTGAGAATGGAAAGATTTGAAAGGGACCTAAGGGACAACTTTTCATGCAGAGGGTTGTGCAGCGATGGAATGAACTGCCAGAGGAAGTGGTGGAGGTGGGTACAATTGCAATGTTTAAGAGGCATTTGGTTGGGTATATGAATAGGAAGGGTTTGGAGGGATATGGGCTGGGTGCTGCGAGGGGGGGGGGGTTAGATTGGGTTAGAATATCTGGTCGGCATGGATGAGTTGGACCGAAGGGTCGGTTTCCGTGCTGAACACCTTTATGACTCTATGACGAACACTCGGAGCGTGGCTCCTTCATCAGGTGATTGTGGAGTATAAAATCATAAGGCAGAGAATGGATGGAAAAACATTACAGTGCACTGAAATGATATGTTGAAAAACCCTGGATTGTTAAGTCTTTCATTTTTTAGTATGAGCTGCTCATATCATTCATTTGAAAATCGCGGAATTTCCTGAAAGACATCTTTTTGAGATAACAAGGTTTTAGAACAAAATGTGACATTTCAGCTCTGGCAATGCATTAAACGTGTGAAGTCAGAGTTTGTCTGTATCACAATCTTAAATCAGACTGGTTCTATTTCCAAAGTGGAATTTACAAAATATTACATGGATTGAACAGTTGGTATATTGTGCATTTTTTGAGAAAAATAGAATGTCTCTGCAAATACAAATTCACCCCCATGGATGTATGTGTGTGAATGAGACAGAGAAAAGTCTATTTTGTGCTGTATATCCCTATGTCTATTTGATAACAGATGCTTTATTGCTGTTGGTGTAAATATTGTTGTAAACCATAGCTGGGTATGAATAGTTAGATGTTAGGGAGAGAGAATGCCTCAAGAGGGGCACTATAAGAATCCTGGGAGAGCCCTATTTCTGGTTTACTTCCTCATGTACAAACATAAGGATGAGCATTTATTTATTTCTAATTTTGTTGTTTTTCTTGTTTGATTCCCAGCTGGGACTACACTCTGTGTCTGGATGGTTGACCGGCTGGGAGATTGTGGCTTGAGTTTTGAATAACAATGTTTTATTGTTCCAAAAGCTGTGGGGGTGGGAGTGAAGGCTTCAGCAGAAATCTAGCAGAGCAGAGAACAGACCAATATCTTACTCTGTGGGAAAATGAAATCCGAGCTGATCGTGGCTGATATATCCATTGGCTCAGCTCTTCTTCCCTGCATTATCCCAACTACCCTTAACTCCCTGACCATGAAAACCCATCCAACTGTGTCTTGAATATACTTAATGAAGATGCCTCTACTGCTTCCTTGGGCAGAGAATTCCATAGATTGACTACTCTCCAGGAAAAGCATTTCCTCCTCATCTGTCCTAAATGGCACGGTGGCACAATGAGTAGCACTGCTGCCTCACAGCGCCAGAGACCCGGGTTCAATTCCTGCCTCGGGCAACTGTCTGTGTGGGTTTCCTCCGGGTGCTCTGGTTTCCTCCCACAGTCCAAAGATGTGCGGGTTAGGTGAATTGGCCATGCTAAATTGCCTGTAGTGTCAGGTGAAGGGGTAAATGTAGGGGAGCGGGTCTGGGTGGGTTGCTCTTCAGGGGGTTGGGGAGGTCTTGTTGGGGTGAAGGGCCTGTTCCCACACTAAGTAATCTAATATAATCTAAAATGTACTCCCCTCAACTTGAGGCCTGGTCTCATCCACCAGCAGAAATGACTGGATAGGGTAGGAGTAAAAATAATAACTGCAGATGCTGGAAACCAGATTCTGGATCAGTGGTGCTGGAAGAGCACAGCAGTTCAGGCATCATCCGAGGAGCAGCGAAATCGACGTTTCAGGCAAAAGCCCTTCATCAGGAATAAAGGCAGAGAGCCTGAAGCGTGGAGAGATAAGCTAGAGGAGGGTGGGGGTGGGGAGAAAGTAGCATAGAGTACAATAGGTGAGGGGGGAGGGGATGAAGGTGATAGGTCAGGGAGGAGAGGGTGGAGTGGATAGGTGGAAAAGGAGATAGGCAGGTAGGACAAGTCCGGAGGACAATGCTGATTTGGAAGTTTGGAACTAGGGTGAGGTGGGGGGAGGGGAAAATGAGGCAACTGTTGGAGTCCATATCGATGCCCAGGGGTTGAAGTGTTTCAAGGCAGAAGATGAGGCGTTCTTCCTCCAGGCGTCTGGTGGCGAGGAAGCAGCGGTGAAGGAGGCCCAGGACCTCCATGTCCTTGGCAGAGTGGGAGGGGGAGTTGAAATGTTGGGCCACGGGGTGGTGTGGTTGATTAGTAAGGGTGTCCCTACAACACTCTGCTAGGAGGCGCCCAGTCTCCCCAATGTAGAGGAGACCGCATCGGGAACAACGGATACAATAAATGATATTCGTGGATGTGCAGATAAAACTTTGATGGATGTGGAAGGCTCCTTTAGGGCCTTGGATAGAGGTGAGGGAGGAGGTGTGGGCGCACGTTTTACAGTTCCTGCGGTGGCAGGGGAAGGATAGGGTAAGGCTTCATCCCCACACTGCAATGAATTCCCACTTTCCACCAAACTCCCAGATGTACTCCCTCACTCAGTTGCTGTCTCAAATGAAAGACTTCATTATAACTTATTTTGCTCCCAGTCAGGGCAAAACATCTTGGAAAGCTGCTCTGAAAGTCCAACCACACTTCTGCATTCACCGAACACAATTCCAGTATTACAGCACAGAAACAGACCCTCTGGCCCAACTCATCCATGCTGACCAGATATCCTAAACAAATCTTGTCTCATTTTCCCACATAGGGCCCATATCCCTCTAAACGCTTCCTATTCACATACCCATCAAGATGGGTTTTAAATGTTGTACTTGTTCTAGCCTCCACCACCTCCTATGGCAGTTCCACACATGCACCACCCTCTGTGTGAAAAGATTGCTCCTCATGTCCCTTTCCCCACTCACCTAAAAGCTATGCCAATTTAATTCTGAACTCTCCTACCCTGGAGAAAAGACCTGGGGTATTGACTCTCCAAGCCCCTTATAAACCTCTATAATGTTAACCCTCAGCATCCAATGTGGAGAAAGTGAGACCTGCAGATGCTGGAATCAGGGTCTAAAAGTTGGGGTTGGAAAAGCACAGCAGGACAGGCAGCATCTGAGGACCAGGAGAGTTGACATTTCAGGCCCGAGCCCTTCATCAGGAATGATGTATGGATGTACAAAGAGGCTCAGCCAGTTGTTGATTGCTTGCTGCACCTGTCTGACAAGGCAAGTGGTATAATCACAAAATGAACTGGGATTAGAAGTGGGGATGTCTTCCTTCAGTTAGGGGGTCATTGAATATACTCAAGGCTGAGTTCGTCTGATTTTTGAACAAAGTGTGGATATTTATGTTGTGTGGTTGAGGTGTTTTTTTTGACCGCTTTGTGTGTTGGATGCAGGTACAGTAACCACGTTTAAAGTGGAAGGCAAGAAAATGGTTTTAAGACCACAACAGAACAGTTACGTTAGACAGCACAGAAACGGACCCTTCAGCCCAACTATTCCATGCTGACTATGTTCTCACACTAAACTAGTGCCACTTGCCAATGTTTGGCCCATATCCCTCCGCACCGTGCCCATTCAGGTACTTATCCAAATGTCTGTTAAACGTTGCATCTGTACGTGCATCCACCACGACCTCTGGACATTCATTCCATACATGAACCACTCTCTGTTCATGAAAACCTTTTCCCGAATCGGTCCACGCCGTGCATTCATTTGCAGCAACCGAAAGGAAAGGGAAGTCAAAGATTGAATCCAAGAATGAAAAAAAAGGAAAAGGAGTTGGGAAGAGTGCCGTACTCACAGATGGTTGACAGAGTAGGGAGGTTGCAGTCTGGAACAAACTCACTCTTCATTCAGAGACAGAGCAGCAGCAGCTTCCAACTTCGGCATTCAGACAATAGCTCGTGTTCCAACTTTGATATTCAGACAATAGGAATGCACTGATTGGCAGGAGGACCAGTCACCTTCCGGTCCTCCAATGCTTCCGATTGGCCCACCTGAAGAAACTCGCGACGCTTTTGGAGCTCCTTTGCTCCTTCGTTGCTCCTTCATCAGATGGTTGTGTCTTATGATCCTGTTCCACAAACATCCCATGAAGGAGCAGTGCTCCAAAAGCTCGTGCTTCCAATTAAACCAGTTGGACGATGACCTGGTGTTGAGAGATTTTTAACTTTATGTACCTGAACCCCTCCACGCCACCACCCCTCCCCTCGCCCCCCATGAGTCTGTTCTGCTAGACGATGCAGGGCTCTACCATTAATGGTACAAGTCCTGCCCTTCCTTGTTTTAGCAAAATGCAACCCCCCCTTGCCTTTATCTCTCAGACACACACACAACCTAACACTCTTACCATCTCACAGGCTTATATTCCATCTCACACACATTTCATTTGCATGCATGCGCAAACTCGCATACGCACGCACATACACTCCTGCAAATACAGTCACACACAAATCAATGGAGTGAACTTCCATTTGCAGATATATTCAATTTTGCTCAAAAATCATACAAACTGCAGACAGTCAATCCATGTAATATTTTATAAATTCCTACTTTGGTTAGTAGAACCAATCTGGGATCGGATTCCTCAGGTTTCTCCATGGCCAAAGCTTCAGCCACACACAAACGCGTGTGGAGCCCCTTCCCACCAAATTCGTCTACCCAGGGTCCGCACTCAGTGCGCTGCAACAGTAGGGTCTCTCATCCAGTCCCACTGTTGCTGAAAACGTGCTCAAACAGGAACCAAAATGCTTTGCTCCTTCTCATAGAATCATAGTCAAAAATCATTGTGTTCCTGATGGAGTGAGTGACTGTCAGACATTGACGACAAAATGAGGGCAGCAGATGCTGGAGAGTCAGAGTCGAAAAGTGCACCGCTGGAAAAGCACAGGTCAGGCAGCATCCGAGGAGCAGGAGAATCGACGTTTCAGGCACAAGCAAGTTTCAGGCGTTTCAGGCAAGTAAAATGGTTTCAAGACCAGTACAGAACAGTTACAGAGTCAGACAGCACAGAAACAGACTCTTCAGCCCAACTAGTCCATGCTGACTATATTCACAAACTAAACTAGTCCCACCTGCCTGTGTTTGCCCCATATCCCCCTGAACCTTTCATATTCATGTACTTATCCAAATGTCTTTTAAACGTTGTTACTCAAGCTGCATCCACCATTTCCTCTGGACATTCATTCCACACAAACCACTGTTTCAAAAAAAGGTGCTCCTCATGTGTTTTTTAAATCTTTCTCCTCTCACCTTAATTTGCAGCCTAATCTTGAAACGACACATGTCTTTGCCCCTTGTGGTTTTGTAAACTTCTATAAAGAGAACAAAGAGAGCACAGGAACAGGCCCTTCAGCTCTCCAAAGCTATCCTGATGGAGACACTCTATCTAAACCTGCTGCCTATTTTCTAAGGATCTGTATCCCTCTGCTCCTTGCCCATTCATGTATCTGCCGAGATAGATCCTAAATGACGCTCTCGATCCCACCCCTACTGCCTCCGCTGGCGATGCATTCGAGGCACCCACCACCCTCTGTGTATAGAACTTTCCATGTATATCTCCCTCAAACCTTTGCCCAATCACTTTTAATTACTCAGGGTCACGAGTTCAGTCTTCCCCTCTGGGAAAATAACTGCTGAAAGGAGGTGTGTTGTTTAAATGGTGATATATTGGGATGTGAAGAAAGTCACGACTTCAGATCCTGGAGATGAGAATCGAAAAGTGTGGCACTGGAAAAACACAGGAGGTCAGACAGCATCCGAGGAGCAGGAGAATTGACGTTTCAGGCACGAGCCCTTCCTCAGGAATGATGTGTGGATGTAAAACGTGGCCTCAGCGTCCTTCCACACCAGTCACTGCCAGTTGTCAGACGGATGCAGCAAGCAATCAGCAAGGCAAGAGGTATATTACCGAGAGTAATTGCTTTCAGAAGTAGGGATGTCTTCCTGCAGTTAGGGAGTCATTGAATATATTCAAGGCTGAGTTCATCTGATTTTCGAACAACCATGAAGTAGATGTTTATGGGGGAAGGCAAGTAAAATGGTTTTAAGACCAGTACAGAACAGTTACAGAGTCATACAGCACAGAAACAGACCCTTCAGCCCAACTAGCTCTAATTTAAAGCATCTGCAGTCCTCACTTTCTCTCCTAATTAAGTCTTCCCCTCTGGGAAAATAATTCTTCCTATCCACCCCTGTCTACACCCCTCATGGTTTTTAGGCCTCAATCAGGACCCCCCCCCAACCTCCTTATTTCCAATGAAAATAATCCTAATCTACTCAACCTCTCCTCATAGCTAGCGCTCTCCATAACAGGCAACATCCTGGTGAACCTCCTCTGCACTCTCTCCAAAAGTATCCACATCCTTTTGGAAATCTGGCGACCGGAATTGTCCACAGTACTCCAAATGCGCCAAACCAAAATCTTATATAACTTTAACATGACCTGCCAGCTCTTTTACTCAATCCGTCCGATGATGGAACACGTGTTGTATGCTGCCTTGACCACTCTACTGACATGCATTGCCACCTTCAGAGAACAATAGACCTGAACACCCAGATCTCTCTGTACATCAATTTCCCCCAGGACCTTTCCATTTACTGTATAGCTCGCTCTTGAATTGCATCTTCCAAAATGCATCACCTCGCATTTGTCTGGATTGAACTCCATCTGCCATTTCTCTTCCCAACTCTCCGATCTATATTCTGCTGTATCGTCTGACAGTCCCCTTCACTATCTGATATTCCATCAATCTGAATGCCCATCTGCAAACTTGCTAATGAGGCACCCGACACCTTCACCTTTCAACCTCCTGTGCTCCAGTGAAAAAAGTCCCAGCCTACCCACCAATAGGTGTGAATTCTGTCTGGGTCCCAATGTCGAGTCAGCCTGACATTTTTGATAGAAAAGCTCTGCATTTAAATTACGTTCTTGAGAAAGTTACTGAAAACAGGTTCTGGGATTAACATACCAAAGAACAGAACCCCATTCTAAAAGATGGAAGATTTAATCTAAATTGTTTAACGTATCACATCTCCATGAACTGGACTCTGTTGGCTATAAATAGTCAAATCATGATCTTATTCTCCACAATCACCTGAAGCAGCGCCAGAGATCCGGGTTCAATTCCCACCTCGGGCAACTGTCAGTGTGGAGTTTGCACATTCTCCCAGTGTCTGCGTGGGTTTCCTCCCACAGTCCAAAGATGTGCAGGTTAGGTGAAGTGGCCACGCTAATTTGCCTGTAGTGTTAGGTGAAGGGGTAAATGTTGGGGAATGGGTGCGGGTGGGTGGCTCTTCGAAGGGTCGGTTTGGGCTGAAGGGCCTGTTTCCACACTGTAAGTAATAAAATAAATCTAATCACTCCGAAAGCTAGGGCTGCCAAACAAATCAAGTTATGGCAGCAGCAGGAGGTTTGGATTATATTCACTAAAAACAGTTAAGCAGTTAGATAACACGTTCGAGTGGGAAGTGTGTATAATATGATCGCACAACTCCTGTACTCAAAGCTATGAGCAATGAGGGAAAGCAAACCAAACGCTGCCTTCACTATTCTATCCACCTGAGACTCCAGCATTCCAAGGTCTCTTTATTCTGCAACACTCCCCTAACTGTGTCAGTCCTGTCTGGATTGCTTGACCAAAATGCAAACCTCTGATTTCTCTAAATTAAATTCCAACTGACACTCCTCGGTTCATCAGCCGATCACATAAATTCTAATTTATAGTGAACTCTTTCCTCTCTTATTCCCTGGAAGCTGAAAATCTCCATCCCACATTCACTCCCTCCATTTTCTCTTTTCTTATAGCGGAAGAATATAACTGAGAAAGTTATCAGCCATGATTGAATGGAATGAGCAGACCTGGTGGCCTAATTTCTGCTCCTATGTCTTGTGGTCTCTTGCTGTCCTGGATACCGTGAGAGAGAATTGGGACCAGCATTGAACCAATCATGACTGGATATGGATCTACCTGCATCTAGGTAGATGGGCTGGGACTTTTTCACTGGCATATAGGAGGTGGAGACGTGACCTTATCAAGGTTTATAAAATCATGAGGGGAGAGATGAGGTGAACGACGTGTCCCCTTCCCCTAGGGTTGGGGTTTCAACATTAGGGAGCAAATTTTGATGGTGACAGGAGAAAGAGATTTTAAAACGACTTGAAGGGCACAATTTGTTTTATACAGAGTGGGTCACATGCGGACTAAATGTCTAGAGGAAGTGGTGGATGCAGGTACAGTAACGACGTTTAAAAGACATTTGGATAAGTTCATGAATAGGAAAGGTTTGGAGGGATATGGGCCAAAACACTGGCAGGTGGGACTGGTTTAGTTTGAGAACATAGTCAACATGGACTAGTTGGACTGAAGGGTCTGTTTCTGTGCTGCATGGCTCTGTAACTCGGTTCTATACTAGTCTTAAAACCATTTTCTTGCCTTCCCCATAAACATTCACATAAAAATCAGATGAACTGAGCCTTGAATATATTCAATGACCCGCTAACTGCAGGAAGACATCCCCACTTCTGAACTTAATTCCTCTTGCTCATACACCACTTGCCTTGCTCATTGCCTGCTGCACCTGTCTGACAACTGGCACAGAAGGACACTGATGCCCCCCTGTACATCCACGCATCATTCCTGATGAAGGGCTCGTGCCCAAAACTTCTGCTCGGATGCTGCTTGACCTGCTGTGCTTTGCCAATTGTGGTCTTCTCTCCATCGGGGAAACCGAGCGAAAACTTGGGGAACGGTTTGCTGAGCATCACAGCCAGGTCCACAGAGGCGGAGCGGACTTCCCAATCTCCACCCATTTTAATGCCCCTTCCCACTCCCCTTCTGACATGACTATCTTTGGCTTCCTCCATTACCACAACAAACCAAACCACAAATTGGAGGAACAAAACCTCATCATCTGTCTGAGCAGTCAACAGCCCGGAGGACTCAACATTGAGTTCTCCAATTTCAAATAATCTCCCATCCCATTCTTCCCTGCCAACTAGATTCCTTCCTCCCATTCACCAACCAGGTTATGGGGATAAGGCAGGAACGGGATACTGATTGAGGATGATCAGCCATTATCACAATGAATGTTGGTGCTGGCTGGAAGGACAGAATAGCCTACTCCTGCACCTATTGTCTATTGTATCCTCTACCTGTCTCCACTTCAATACCCTGACCCCAGCACACCCTTGTTCCACAGCTCTCCCTATACCCACCCCCAGACCTGAACAAGGGTACACCAGATACCTCGACTTCTCCACCCCCTGATACTGCCTGGCTTGCTGCGTTCTTTCAGTCTCCTGCCTGTCTATTTTGCCAATTGAGAACAAAGGCCAGGACTAACTTTTCCAGAGTCTGTCCCCTCGCTGGATTCACTCCCATTCCTTTCAGTTGCTCCAAGTCAACAACTGAACTTCAGAATGAAACGTAAATGGAAATGGGGGTGAGAAAAGAGAGTGCCGTACTCTCAGATGTTGGACAGAGGAAAGACGTTGCAGTCTGCAGTAAAGCTCAATCTTCATTCAGAGATAGGAGCAGCAGGAGCTTCAGAACCTCATGGTCCAACTTCCACATTCAACAATAGGGGAGCTCCGAATGGCAGGAGGAGAAGTCTACCTCCGGTCCTCCAGTGCCCATTACTTGTCCATCAAACGTAGGTCTCGCCCCTTTTCTGCCGACAGCGAGGAACATGCCCAATGTTTTGGTGACACCGGCAAACATGTGCCCTGCTTGTTGACACTGAGGAGTGCACACAATATGCACTGTAGCAATGCTGGTGTCATTGACAGATTTTAAGTGTCCAAATTCCTATGGGAGAACAAAAAGGGTACAGCCATAATTTTTTTTCTATGTTGCTCGATATTTGATTGCTTTTGCATTTGTCTG
The DNA here is from genome assembly GCF_037043375.1 of Chiloscyllium plagiosum. NCBI lineage: Eukaryota > Metazoa > Chordata > Chondrichthyes > Orectolobiformes > Hemiscylliidae > Chiloscyllium > Chiloscyllium plagiosum. The sequence continues at coordinate 89,470,795 of NW_028270165.1, read as the reverse complement.
GCTGCTCAATGTTTAAGTCTTTTCCTCAGTGTTGCGGTGAGATTCACAACTAGAGGGCATAGGTTTAGGGTGAGACCACAAAGGTACCTGATGGGCATCGTTTCCATGCAGAGGGTGGTGCATGTATGGAATGAGCTGCCAGAGGAAGTAGTGGAAGCCGGTATAATTACAGCATTTAAAACACATCTGGCTAGGTATATGAATAGGAAGGGTTTAGAGGGATATGAGTCAAGTGCTGGTAAAGGGGACTAGATTAATTTAGGATTTCTGGTTGGCATGGACAGGTTGGACCGAATGGGTCTATTTCCATGCTGTACATCTCTATGACTCTAAAAAGTCTACTTTTCCAAATAACAAACTATATCCATGTTAACAAGGCTCAGTGCACCACATGCTTTACTAACCATTCTCAACAGGTCCTGCCCCTTCAATGACTGAGGAACATGTACATGCTGGTGCATAATCTCCTTCACTAGTATTTACATACTACCCTCAGCAATTGCACAAGTAACAGCAAAGGGCAAACAGCACAAGGATTACAACACACAGTGAGGGGGAAAACAGCACAAGGATTACAACACACAGTGAGGGGGAAAACAGCACAAGGATTACAACACACAGTGAGGGGGAAAACAGCACAAGGATTACAACACACAGTGAGGGGGAAAACAGCACAAGGATTACAACACACAGTGAGGGGGAAAACAGCACAAGGATTACAACACACAGTGAGGGGGAAAACAGCACAAGGATTACAACACACAGTGAGGGGGAAAACAGCACAAGGATTACAACACACAGTGAGGGGGAAAACAGCACAAGGATTACAACACACAGTGAGGGGGAAAACAGCACAAGGATTACAACACACAGTGAGGGGGAAAACAGCACAAGGATTACAACACACAGTGAGGGGGAAAACAGCACAAGGATTACAACACACAGTGAGGGGGAAAACAGCACAAGGATTACAACACACAGTGAGGGGGAAAACAGCACAAGGATTACAACACACAGTGAGGGGGAAAACAGCACAAGGATTACAACACACAGTGAGGGGGAAAACAGCACAAGGATTACAACACACAGTGAGGGGGAAAACAGCACAAGGATTACAACACACAGTGAGGGGGAAAACAGCACAAGGATTACAACACACAGTGAGGGGGAAAACAGCACAAGGATTACAACACACAGTGAGGGGGAAAACAGCACAAGGATTACAACACACAGTGAGGGGGAAAACAGCACAAGGATTACAACACACAGTGAGGGGGTAAACAGCACAAGGATTACAACACACAGTGAGGGGGTAAACAGCACAAGGATTACAACACACAGTGAGGGGGTAAACAGCACAAGGATTACAACACACAGTGAGGGGGTAAACAGCACAAGGATTACAACACACAGTGAGGGGGTAAACAGCACAAGGATTACAACACACAGTGAGGGGGAAAACAGCACAAGGATTACAACACACAGTGAGGGGCAAACAGCACAAGGATTAAACACACAGTGAGGGCAAACAGCACAAGGATTAAACACACAGTGAGGGGGTAAACAGCACAAGGATTAAACACACAGTGAGGGGGTAAACAGCACAAGGATTAAACACAGTGAGGGGCAAACAGCACAAGGATTAAACACAGTGAGGGGGTAAACAGCACAAGGATTAAACACACAGTGAGGGGCAAACAGCACAAGGATTAAACACACAGTGAGGGGGCAAACAGCACAAGGATTAAACACACAGTGAGGGGCAAACAGCACAAGGATTAAACACACAGTGAGGGGGAAACAGCACAAGGATTAAACACACAGTGAGGGGGCAAACAGCACAAGGATTAAACACCCAGTGAGGGGCAAACAGCACAAGGATTAAACACACAGTGAGTGGTAAACAGCACAAGGATTAAACACACAGTGAGGGGCAAACAGCACAAGGATTAAACACACAGTGAGGGGTAAACAGCACAAGGATTAAACACACAGTGAGGGGCAAACAGCACAAGCGCCAGTAAAAGCCGATGGAAAGTGAGTGTAAAATGTCACTATGACAGGACAGGCCCCACATTCCTTCCCCTCCGTCCCCCCCACAACCTGCCTCACCTTTCACGTCCCGGGCCCAGTACCTTCCAGGTGGCCCCATAGTTGACACAGGGGCCGCCCCACGACCAGTAGAACTCCACCACCCCGGCGGCCGACGAGTTCCCAAGCAGGCCCTTAACCCCATCCGCCTCCAGAATGCTCACCGGCTCCTGGCTGCTGTACAGCCGGCCGGTGTGGCCGTGACACAGCAGCTGCGCCAGGAAGGCGGCGGCGGCCAGTGACGGGTGTCTGCCCCGGGCCGCGCGGCGCCATTTTCCTAACGGCCGCCCTCCCGCCGCTTCCTCGCTCGAGCGACTTCTCCTCCCAACCGCCTTCGGCCCCGCGAGACGTCTGCACGGGGGGGGTGGGCGGGGCCGGGCCGGGGGGTGGGCGGGGCCGGGCCGGGGGGTGGGCGGGGCCGGGCCGGGGGGTGGGCGGGGCCGGGCCGGGGGATGGGCGGGGCCGGGCCGGGGAGCCTCACCGTCACCAAGCAACAGCCACCTCGCGCTACAACTGCTCATTCACAAAAACAAACTCTCCTGTCTCGCTCTGCAGCTGCAGGGGGGACACTGCCACGTTTCCAGGAGCCCTGTCTACATTGGGAAAGCTCACGGCTCAATTTAAACAGATATTCCCACATCTAACGGAACGGCGTCATATCGAAAGGGGGCAATCTGCATTTTAAAGGGACGTGGACATTTTAACGGGTTTAAATGGACGAGATTATATTTCAAAGGGATGTGGGCACATTCAAAGGGATATCTTCATATGTAAAGTGACGCAGTTATATCTAAATGAATCTACATTTCGAATAGACGTTGCCCTATTTATAAGTAGAGACAATAGGTGTGAATTCTGTCTGTGTCCCAATGTTGAGTCAGACTGACATTTTACTTAGAAAAACTCTGCATTTAAATTACATTCTTGAGAAGGTAATTTATAGATTCCGGGTGTCGCTGAGGGAGGATTGGACGTGCTAAGTTACCCATAGTGACCAGGGATGTGCAGGTAAGGGTGGAAATATGGAGTAAGGGATTGGAAATGGCTGGGATACTGTTCAGAGGGCCAGAGAGGAAGAGAGGGGCTGAATGGCCTGCTTCCACATTGTTGGGATTGTATGACCCTCCCCATAAAGGAGTATTTTATCGGCATCTATCCTGTCAAGCCCCTTTCAGAATTCTACTGGTTTCAATAGAGGTTTCCAGCACAGAAGCACACACTTTGGTCCAATTCGTCCATGCCGACCAGGATTCCAAACTCAACCAGTCCCACTTGTCTGCATTTGGCCCATTTCCCTCTCAACCTTTCTATTCATATACCCATCCGACTGCTATTTCAATGTTGTAACTGTACCTGCATCTGCAACATCCTCAGCAAGTTCATTCCACATGCAAATCACTCTCTTTCAAAATGTTGCCCGTCCGGTTCCTTTTAAATCTCTCTCCTTACATTTAAAAAAATTGCCCCCCCCCACCTCCCCAAGTTGAGTTCCCCTACACTAAGCAAGAGCCATTTGCTATTCAGCACAGAAACAGACACTTTGGTCCAATTCGTTCATGCTGACCAGGATTCCAAACTAAACCAGTCCCAATTTCCTGCATCTGGCCCATGAACCCTCTAACCTTTCTATTCATCTACCCATCAAAATTCTGTTTAAACGTTGTAAATATACCGGCAACTACCTCAGACACACTCAGACACACACACACACACACACACGTATACCCCCCAATACTCTCTCAGGCTTATACTCCATCACACTCACACTTTACCAAGCATGTACACACTCACACACAAACTCACATGCATCCACACACAATTCTATGAGGTGAATTTGTATTGGTAGAATTATATTTGCAGATGTATTCAATTTTGCTCAAAAAGTATCCAACTTCCAGGCAGTCAGTCCATGTAATATTTTTTAAGTTGGAAATAGAACCAGTCTGACTCAAGATTGGAATACTGACAGACTCAGTTCTCAGGAAGAAAGTGAGGACTGCAGATGCTGGAGATCAGAGCTGAAAGTATGTTGCTGGAAAAGCGTAGCAGGTCAGGCAGCATCCAAGGAGCAGGAGAATCGCCGTTTCGGGCATGAGCCCTTCTTCAGCCCTTTCCTGAAGAAGGGCTCATGCCCGAAACGTCGATTCTCCTGCTCCTTGGATGCTGCCTGACATAATGTGTTGCTGGAAAAGCACAGCTTCAGACTCAATTCTCACATCTTTAAATGCAATGTCTGAGCTGAGATGTCACCTTCTTTATAAAACCTTCAGTCATCTCAAGAATGTGATTTAAAAGATGTTCTGGCAGTTACACGTTAATGAACCAATACGTGCACCCATTCTCAGAGATGAAAGACTTGATAGTAATCTAGGTTTGTTCAATATATTCCATCAGTTGCAAGTCATTGATCTTTTGATATACGTTCTGTGTCTTACGTTCATCGGGTAGCTGTGGAGCAGCACTCAGAAAGCTAGTGCTTCCAAATAAACCTGTTGGACAATAACCTGGTATTGTATGATTTTTTTAACTTTATCAACCCAGTCTCATTCCGACACCTCCACATCGTTTCTAGTGAACACAGCCCACACCTCCTGGTGCTGCCAGTAAACTTTACAATGCTGATGAAACAACGCAGTACCTGAAAGATTTACAATTTCTAACGATACTAGCTACTCATTCACTGCTCCATCTGATACACGACATTGGAAACTCAGTGCAGGAGGCTGAAAGAGAGGAGTAGCTTTAAACAAAAAACCTCTTGGAACTCAAAGCTTTCAATGAGAGTCTGAGCCCGGCAGTAAGTTCAGGTAACCTTTATTGTGACTCTTTGTTACAGCTTCAGATTCTCCCCAGCAAAAAGGCATAGACAAAGTAGCTGCTTTTTAAACAGCTCAAAATCAAAGCCCACACACACCCCACTGTCTTTACTATTGGGCAGCACCAGGTTGTAATTGGATCCTTGTTACAGCCGTAACCCGGAGGAAGTATTGCCTCACTCAGCAATTTCAACCATACCCTGTATCCTGGTACGTTTCTCCCCGCTCATTTGCAAGTGGGGGGAGGGCAGTGTAGTGTCAACCAAACTGCTGTGGGTCTGGGGTCACGTGTAGGACAGACCGAGTGAAGGATGCAGCTGGAATGATTGAGTGAATCCTCTCCTAACAAGGGAGAGAGGGAATCAGATGGGAGCTTTCTCCCCCGCACCACCCGCTCCCTGAAACGGTCTCATTGTTAGATTCCGAACTCCACATTTCTGACCGAATCCCACCACGACAGATGGCAGAATTGGTATTCGAACCAGGGAGTCCCCAGAACCAGGCTGATAGTCCAATCGAAAATGACACTCAGCCGTCACTCCTTCAAACCCCCTGTGATGGCACGTGAACTCGCTGGTGCTTCCGCAGGGGGGAGGAGCAGGTGAAGCCCTTCCCGCACTGAGAGGTGAATGGCCTCTCCCCCGTGTGGACCTGCTGGTGGCTCAGCAGGGTGGAGGATGTGCTGAAGGCCTTCCCACACTTGGGGCAGCTGAAGGGTCTCTCCCCGGTGTGGACCCGCTGGTGCGTGAGCAGATTGGAGGAGCAGGTGAAGCCCTTCCCGCACTGAGAGCAGGTGAACGGCCTCTCCCCTGTGTGGATCCGCTGGTGCCTCAGCAGGGTGGAGACCTGGGTAAAGTCCTTCCCGCACTCGGGGCAGCTGAAGGGCCTTTCCCCCGTGTGGACCCGCTGATGCCTCAGCAGGGTGGAGGATGTGCTGAAGGACTTCCCGCACTCGGGGCAGCTGAAGGGCCTCTCCCCCGTGTGGAGATGCTGGTGGCTCCGCAGGTTGGAGGAGCAGGTGAAGCCTTTCCCACACTGAGAGCAGGTGAACGGCCTCTTTCCCGTGTGGTCATGCTGGTGCCTCAGCAGGGTGGAGGAATTGCTGAAGGCCTTCCCACATTCGGGGCAACTGAAGGGCCTCTCCCCCGTGTGGACGCGCTGGTGTCTTAGCAGGGTGGAGACCTGGGTAAAGTCCTTCCCGCACTCAGGGCAGCTGAAGGGCCTCTCCCCCGTGTGGATCCGCCGGTGGGTCTGGAGGTTAGAGTAATTGCTGAGGGCCTTCCCGCACTCAGAGCAGATGAAGGGCCTCTCCCCCGTGTGGACCTGCTGGTGCCTCAGCAGGTCGGAGGGATAGTTGAAGCCCTTCCCGCACTCAGAGCAGCTGAACGGTCTCTCCCCCGTGTGGATTCGCCGGTGGGCCAACAGGGCAGAGAAAAACATGAAGGCCTTCCCACAATCGGGACAGCTTAAGGGCCTTTCCCCCATGTGGTCCCGCTGGTGGGCCAGCAGGTGGGAGGAATGTTTGAATGCCTTCCCGCAGTCGGTGCAGGGGAATGGCCTCTCCCCGGTGTGACTGCGCCGATGAGTCTTCAGGGCGGACGGGAAACAGAAGCCTTTCCCACAGTCGCCACACTTCCATCGTTTGTCCACGGGGCGGGATTCCTCGGGTTTCTCCATGGATGAAGCTTCAGCCGCACACAATCGAATTTCCAGCCCCTCCCTGTCGTGAATTCCTCTTTCCAGGTCGTATAGCTGCTACACGCTCCACAATTAGTGCGCTGCAACAGTGGAGTCTCTCGTCCAGTCGCACTGATGCTGAAAACGTACTCAGTCAGGAACCAAAACGCTTTGATCCCTCTCACAGAAATCACTGTCGAAAATCGTTGTGGTCCTGGTGGACTGAGTGACTGTCAGACATTGACGGCGAAGTGAGGATCGCAAATGCTGGAGAGTCAGTCGAAAAATGTGGCACTGGAAAAGCACAGGGATGTCAGATAGCATCCGAGCAGCAGGAGGGTCAATGTTTTGGGCGTAAGTCCTTCATCTGTTGATTGAGAAATTTCCGCCATCAGATCTTCAAATACGCTGTAAAAAGAGATTACAAAAGCCATCACTGTCAGTGCAGGGTAGAAATTCTGAACAAGCAATTCTATTTTCTGTGGAATATTCTTTTCTTTTAATATTCCACAAAATTGAAGCACCATCCCACTCTCTCTCCCCCTCTGTTCTCACTCCGCTCTAACTAATTCCCCTGTAGGTGCTGAGTCAGGATCTTACAGGGGCAGAAAAGCAAAAACATCAAGACTGACATCTCTCTGAATTTTGGATACTTCCACCTGAAAGTTAATATCTTTCACAACACTGGGATCCTGCTGAGAGTGAGCAGGTCTGATTCGGTTTTTCCCTCCATTCTTTCCCGGTTGTCTTTTGCAAGTTTTGATAACTTTCCCAATTCTGAGTATATGATTTGGGAAGTTATGTTGTGGCTGTACAGGTCATTGGTTAGGCCACATTTGGAACATTCCGCACAATTCTGGTTTCCTTCCTTGAACGGGCTCAGAAACATTTATAAGGATATTGCCAGGGTTGGAGGATTTGAGCTAAAGGGAGGCTAGGGCTGTTTTCCCTGGAGTGTTGGAGGCTAAGGGGTGACCTTATAAAGGTTTATAAAATCATGAAGGGCATAGATAGAATAAATAGGCAAAATCTTTTCCCTGCAGTGGCGGGGAGGGGGAGGTCCAGAACAAGAGAGCATAGGTTTAAGGTGAGGGGGGAAAGAAACAAGAGATCTGAGGGGCAACCTTTTCACACAGAGGGTAGTAAATGTATAGAATGAGCTGCAGGAGGAAGTGGTGGAGGCTGGTACAAATACAACATTTAAAAGGCAGCTGGATGGGTACGTGAATGGGTAGGATTTAGAGGGATATGGGCCAAGTGCTGGTAAATAGGATTGATTAATTTCAGATATCTAGTCAGCATGGACGAGATGGACTGTTTCTGTACTGTACAGCTCCATGGCCATCTACTTCATTTTGAAATGTTTGCACTATCACTTGGAACACCCTGTTAGGGTTCAGAGTGTGCCAGGTCCTGACATCTCCTTCCTCATGTCTCCTGTGTATTTTAAAACAATAGTACTGTTTGTATGTTACTGGGTTAGTACTTTAAACACAAAGACACATACAATATAATCAGAATTTCTATTCGGTACAGACAGTGATGACTTGTTTCAACTTTGCTAACAGGGTATCTGAAGGGGAGGATCTGCAGACAGAAATCTTGGAAGAAATTCCATAACAAGATCTGACAGGATCACTCAATATCATTGGGGGTTGAGTCTGGAAAGAGAAATCCATTCGACCTGCTTCAAAAAGGTACTGGACATCAGTGTGAGCAGAGGAGCACTCAGAGGAACACACCAGTGAACTGAGCTTTAACTGGTTACACAGAATGAGTGTATGTGCCCCAATGAGCTGACTTTGGAAAAGACTGAGAGGGGGGCTGGGGCATTTATTTTACCCTGGAGCATCAGAGCCTGAGGGGTGACCTTAGAGAGGTTTATAAAATCATGAGGGGCATAGATAGGGCAAATAGCCTAGGTTTTTTCCTCCCAGGCGGGGGGGCAAAAACTAGAAGGCAGAGGTTTAAGGTGAGGAGGGAAAGATTTAAAAGGGGCCTATGGGACAACTTTTCATGCAGAGGGTTGTGCAGGTATGGAACGAACTGCCAGAGGAAGTGGTGGAGGTGGGTACAACTGCAATGTTTAAGAGGCATTTGGTTGGGTATATGAATAGGAAAGGTTTGGAGGCATTTGGGCTGGGTGCTGCCAAGGGGGATTAGATTGGGTTGGAATATCTGGTCAGCATGGATGAGTTGGACCGAAGGGTCAGTTTCCGTGCTGTCCACCTTTATGACTCTATGACGAGCACTCGGGGCGTGGCTCCTTCATCAGGTGATTGTGGAGTATAAAAATCATAAGGCAGCCCATCTTTTAGTATGGGCTGCTCGTATCATTCATTTGTAAATCGCCGAATTTCCTGAAAGACATTTTCTTGAGATAACAAGGTTTTAGAACAAAATGTGACATCTCAGCTCTGACAATGCATTAAAGGTGTGAAGTCAGAGTCTGTCTGTATCACAATCTTGAGTCAGACTGGTTCTATTTCCGAAGTGCAATTTACAAAATATTACATGGATTGAACAGTTGGTATATTGTGCATTTTTGAGAAAATTAGAATATCTCTGCAAATATAATTCTGCAAATACAAATTCACCCCCATGGATGTATGTGTGTGTGAATGAGACAGAGAAAAGTCTATTTTGTGCTGTATATCCCTATGTCCATTTGATAACAGATGCTTTATTTCTGTTGGTGTAAATATTGTTGTAAATCATAGCTGGGTATGAATAGTTAGATGTCAGGGAGAGAGAATGCCTCAAGAGGGGCACTATAAGAATACTCGGAGAGCCCTATTTCTGGTTTACTTCCTCATGAACAAACATTAAGCATGAGCATTTATTTATTTCTAATTTTGTTCTGTTTTTCTTGTTTGATTCCTAGCTAGGACTACACTCTGTGCCTGGATGGTTGACAGGCTGGGAGATTGTGGCTTGAGTCTTGAATAACTGAATGTTTTATTGTTCCAGAAGGTGTGGGGGTGGGGGTCAAGGCTTCAGCAGAAATCTAGCAGAGCAGAGAACAGACCAATATCTTACTCTGTCGGAAAATGAAATCCGAGCTGATCGTGGCTGATATATCCATTGGCTCAGCTCTTCTTCCCTGCATTATCCCAACTACCCTTAACTCCCTGACCATGAAAACCCATCCAATTGTGTCTTGAATATACTTAATGAAGATGCCTCTCTACTGCTTCCTTGGGCAGAGAATTCCATAGATTGACTACTCTCCAGGAAAAGCAGTTCCTCCTCATCTGTCCTAAAATGGCACAGTGGCACAGTGAGTAGCACTGCTGCCTCACAGTGCCAGAGACCCGGGTTCAATTCCTGCCTCAGACAACTGCCTGTGTGGGTTTCCTCCGGGTGCTCTGGTTTCCTCCCACAGTCCAAAGATGTGCGGGTTAGGTGAATTGACCATGCTAAATTGCCAGTAGTGTCAGGTGAAGGGGTAAATGTAGGGGAGTGGGTCTGGGTGGGTTGCTCTTCAGGGGGTTGGGGAGGTCTTGTTGGGGTGAAGGGCCTGTTCCCACACTAAGTAATGTAATATAATCTAAAATCTACTCCCCTCATCCTGGTCTCATCCACCAGCAGAAATGACCTGATAGGGTAGGGGTAAAAATAATGACTGCAGATGCTGGAAACCAGATTCTGGATGAGTGGTGCTGGAAGAGCACAGCAGTTCAGGAAGCATCCAAGGTGCAGCAAAATCAACGTTTTGGGCAAAAGCCCTTCATCAGGAATAAAGGCAGAGAGCCTGAAGCGTGGAGAGATAAGCTAGAGGAGGGTGGGGGTGCGGAGAAAGTTGCATAGAGTACAATAGGTGAGTGGGGGAGGGGATGAAGGTGATAGGTCAGGGAGGAGAGGGTGGAGTGGATAGGTGGAAAAGGAGATAGGCAGGTAGGACAAGTCCGGACAACTCATGGGGACAGTGCTGAGTTGGAAGTTTGGAACTAGGGTAAGGTGGGGGAAGGGGAAATGAGGAAACTATTGAAGTCCACATTGATGCCTGGGCTGAGTTCGTTTGATTTTTGAACAACAAAGTGTGGATATTTATGTTGTGTGGTTGAGGTGGTTTTTTTGACCGCTTTGTGTGTTGGATGCAGGTACAGTAACCACGTTTAAAATGGAATGCAAGACAATGGTTTTAAGACCACAACAGAACAGTTACGGTCAGACAGCACAGAAACGGACCCTTCAGTCCAACTATTCCATGCTGACTATGTTCTCACACGAAACTAGTGCCACTTGCCAATGTTTGGCCAATATCCCGCCGCACCGTGCCCATTCAGGTACTTATCCAAATGTCTGTTAAACGTTGCATCTGTACATGCATCCACCACTACCTCTGGACATTCACTCCACACATGAACCACTCTCTGTTCATGAAAACCTTTTCCAGAATCGGTCCACGCCGTGCATTCATTTACAGCAACCGAAAGGAAAGGGAATGAAAAAAAAAGGAAAAAGGAGTTGGGAAGAGAGTGCCGTACTCACAGATGGTTGACAGAGTAGGGAGGTTACAGTCTGGAACAAACTCACTCTTCATTCAGACAGAGCAGCAGCAGCTTCCGAAGCTCGTGTTGCAACTTCTGCATTCAGACAATAGGAAGGCTCTGATTGGCAGGAGGACCAGTCACCTTCCGGTCCTCCAAGGCTTCCAATTGACCCAAAAGAAAGTCGCGACGCGTGCTTTGCGTGAAGCGACGAGCATGCGCAGTTTCATCCTTGTACCGGCGAGCACGCGCAGTCTGCTCTCTGGCGATGCTGCTGTTACTGACAGAATTTAAGTGTCTGAATGCCAAGAGAAGTTAAAAAGGGGAGAGCCACCCTTTCTTCCCCCTGTGATATTTACCTTTCCTACACGCCCCATGACTTTATACATCGAAATAAGGTCACCCGACAACTTGCGACCAGAACTGTACTCAGTCCTCTCCACGTGGTCTCCCCAATATCCTGTACAACCACAACGTGATGTCCCAACTCCTACACTGAACGGGGTGAACAATGAAGGAAAGTGTCGCCCCAATATAGAGGAGGCCACATCGGGTGCAGAGGATGCAATAGATGATATGTGTGGAGGTACAGGTGAATCTGTGGCGGATATGGAAGTTTCCTTTGGGGCCTTGGAGGGAGGTGAGGGCGCAAGTCTTGCACCTCCTGCGGTTGCAGGGGAAGGTGCCGGGAGTGGAGGTTGGGTTGGTGGGGGGTGTGGACCTGACGAGGGAGTCACGGAGGGAGTGGTCTTTACGGAATGCTGATAGGGGAGGGGTGGGAAATATATCCTTGGTGGTGGGGTCCGTTTGGCGGTGGCGGAGGTCCATTTGGAGGTCTCCCCTCTATATTGGGGAGACAGGCCGCCTACTTGCGGAGCGTTTCAGAGAACACCTCTGGGACACGCGGACCAACCAACCCAACCACCCTGTAGCTCAACATTTCAATTCCCCCTCCCACTCCACCAAGGATATGCAGGTCTTTGGACTCCTCCATCGTCAGACCACAGCGAAACGACGGTTGGAGGAAGAACGCCTCATCTTCCGGCTAGGAACCCTCCAACCACAAGGGATGAACTCGGATTTCACCAGTTTCCTCATTTCCCCTCCCCCCAGCCTGTCTCAGTCAAATCCATCAAATTCAGCACCGCCTTCCTAACCTGCAATCTTCTTCCCGACCTCTCCGCCCCCACCCCAGTCTGACCTATCACCCTCACCTTGACCTCTTTCCACCTATCACATTTTTGACGCCCCTCCCCCAAGTCCCTCCTCCCTATCTTTTATCTTAGCCTGCTGGACAAATTTCCTCATTCCTGAAGAAGGGCTAATGCCCGAAACGTCGATTCTCCTGTTCCCTAGATGCTGCCTGACCTGCTGCGCTTTTCCAGCAACATATTTCCATCTCTGATCTCCAGCATCTGCAGACCTCACTTTCTCCCCAGTCTGATTCAAGATTGGGATATAGACACTTTTGTGCAGTATCTGTGCTGCGATGTCACCTATTTTTATAAAACCTTAAATCATCTCAAGAAGGTGAATTAAAAGTAGTTCGGGGGATTACGTATTAATGAATTGAAACTTGCAACCCATACTAAAAGATGAAAGATTAATCTGCAATCTAGATTTGTTTAATATGTCCCATCTGTTGCATGACATTGATCATTTGCTATAAATTCTGTGTCTTATGACCCTGCTCCACAGCTACCTGAGGAAGCGCTCTGAAAGCTCATGCTTACAAATAAACCTGTTGGACTATTAGCTGGTGTTGTGAGATTTTTAACTTTATCCACCCCAGTCCAACACCGGCACCTCCACATCGTTTCGAGTGGACACAGCCCACACTTCCCAGTGCTGCCAGGAAACTGGACAATGCCGATGACATGATGTAGTACCTGCACTCTCAAAATTTACAATTTCTAACAATGCATACTACTCAGTCACTGCTGCAACCAATACACAACATTGCAAACATAGAACAGGAGGCTGTAAGAAATGGGCACAGCAAGACAGGCAACATCAGAGAAGCAGGAAAATCAATGTTGCCCGAAAAATGTCGATTTTCCTGCTCCTTGGATGCTGCCTGACCTGCTGTGCTTTGCCAGCACCACTCTAATCTTGACTCTGATCTCCAGCATCAGCAGTTCTCACTTTCACCTGTAAGAAATGAGCAGTTTAAAAACAAAAAACAGTTGCAGTTCAAAGCTCTCAACGAGAGTCTGAGATCGGCGTGAAGCTCAGGTAATCTTTATTGCGACCCAACTTCGTTACAGCTTCAGAATCTTTCAGCAGAAAGGGGTAGAAAAAGTAGAAATTTTTAAAAAACACCTCAAGACCAAAAAGCACACACCCCCTCCAACCCCACTTGCTCCTTGATTGGTCACTACCCAGTTGACCCTTTGTAATTGGATCCTTGGTACAGCCTTAACCCGGAGAAAGTATTGCCTCACTCAGTAATTTCAACCCGTATCCTGCATCCAAGTAAGTTGGATGGGCAGTGTAGAGTCAATCATACTGGTGTGGTTCTGGAGTCACGTGTAGACCAGACCGCGTAAAGGATGCAGCTGGGACGACTGAGTGAATCCTCTCCCACAACGACAGTTTCCTTCCCTAAAAAGGAACTGATTCTGAACTCCAGATTTCTGACCAAATTCCAATTCCACCATCTGTCGCAGTGGGAATTGAACCCGGGATCCCTGGAACTGGGTCGATAGTCCAGACGATAATGGCACTCGGCCATCATTCCTTCAATCACCCTGCAACAGCACGTGAACTCGCTGGTGGCTCCGCAGGTAGGAGGAGCGGGTGAAGACTGTCCCGCACTCGGGGCAGTTGAAGGGCCTCTCCTCCGTGTGGATCCCATTGGTGGGTCACCAGGGCAGAGGTGTGGGTAAAGACCTTCCCACATTCGGGGCGGCTGAATTGCCTCTCTCATCAGTGGATCCGCCAGTGCCTTAGCAGGTTGGAGGCCTGGGTAAAGGCCTTCCTGCACGCGGGGCAGGGGAATGGCCTCTCCCCCTTGTGGACCCGCTGGTGAGTCAGCAAGTTGAGGGAAATCACTGAAGGCCTTCCCGCACTTGGGACAGCTGGTGAGACTCTTCCCCCGTTTGGACCGGCCGGTAGGTCAGCAGGGTATATCTTATATAACTTTAACATGACTTGCCAGCTCTTTTACTCAATCCATCCAATGATGGAACGCGTGTTGTATGCTGCCTTGACCACTCTATTGACATTCATTGCCACCTTCAGAGAACAATAGACCTGAACACACAGATCTCTCTGTACATCAATTTCCCCCAGGACCTTTCCATTTACTGTATAGCTCGCTCTTGAATTGTATCTTCCAAAATGCATCACCTCGCATTTGTCTGGATTGAACTCCATCTGCCATTTCTCTTCCCAACTCTCCGATCTATATTCTGCTGTATCGTCTGACAGTCCCCTTCACTATCTGATATTCCATCAATCTGAATGCCCATCTGCAAACTTGCTAATGAGGCACCCGATACCTTCACCTTTCAACCTCCTGTGCTCCAGTGAAAAAAGTCCCGGCCTACCCACCAATAGGTGTGAATTCTGTCTGGGTCCCAATGTCGAGTCAGCCTGACATTTTTGATAGAAAAGCTCTGCATTTAAATTACGTTCTTGAGAAAGTTACTGAAAACAGGTTCTGGGATTAACATACCAAAGAACAGAACCCCATTCTAAAAGAAGGAAGTTTTAATCTAAATTGTTTAATGTATCACATCTCCATGAACTGGACTCTTGGCTATAAATAGTCTAATCATGATCTTATTCTCCACAACCACCTGAAGCAGCAGCAGCAGCACTTCAGAGCGCCAGAGATCCGGGTTCAAATCCCACCTCGGGCAACTGACAGTGTGGAGTTTGCACATTCTCCCAGTGTCTGCGTGGGTTTCCTCCCACTGTCCAAAGATGTGCAGGTTAGGTGAAGTGGCCATGCTAATTTGCCTGTAGTGTTAGGTGAAGGGGTAAATGTTGGGGAATGGGTTTATAAAATCATGAGGAGAGAGATGAGGTGAACGACGGGTGTCCTTCCCCTCAGGTTGGGGTTTCAAGATTAGTGAGCAAATTTTGATGGTGACAGGAGAAAGAGATTTTAAAAAGACTTGAAGGGCACAATTTGTTTTATACAGAGTGGTTCACATGCGGACTAAATGTCGAGAGGAAGTGGAGGATGCAGGTACAGTAACGACATTTAAAAGACATTTGGATAAGTTCATGAATAGGAAAGGTTTGGAGGGATATGGGCCAAAACACTGGCAGGTGGGACTGGTTTAGTTTGAGAACATCGTCAGCATGGACTAGTTGGACTGAAGGGTCTGTTCTGTGCTGCATGGCTCTGTAACTTGGTCCTATACTAGTCTTAAAACCATTTTCTTGCCTTCCCCATAAACATTCACATAAAAATCAGATGAACTCAGCCTTGAATATATTCAATGACCCCCGAACTGCAGGAAGACGTCCCCACTTCTGAACTTAATTCCTCTTGCTAACACCACTTGCCTTGCTCAATGCCTGCTGCACCTGTCTGACAACTGGCACAGAAGGACACTGATGCCCCTCTGAACATCCACGCATCATTCCTGATGAAGGGCTCGTGCCCAAAACTTCGACTGTCCTACTGCTCGGATGCTGCTTGACCCGCTGTGCTTTGCCAATTGTGGTCTTCTCTACATCGGGGAGACCGAGCGTAAACTTGGGGAACGGTTTGCTGAGCATCACAGCCGGGTCCGCAGAGGCTGAGCGGACTTCCCAATCTCCACCCATTTTAATGCCCCTTCCCACTCCCCTTCCACAACAAACCAAGCCACAAATTTGAGGAACAAAACCTCATCTTCTGTCTGAGCAGTCAATAGCCCGGAGGACACAACACAGTTCTCCAATTTCAAATAATCTCACATCCCATCCCCCAAGTCACTTCCCAGCCCCTTCCATTCTTCCCTGCCAACTAGATTCCTTCCTCCCATTCACCAACCAGGTCGTACCAGGTTATGGGGATAAGGCAGGAACAGGATACTGATTGAGGATGATCAGCCATTGTCACAATGAATGGTGGTGCTGGCTCGAAGGGCAGAATAGCCTACTCCTGCACCTATTGTCTATTGTACCCTCTACCTGTCTCCACCTATCCCCACTTCAATACCCTGACCCCAGCACATCCTTGTTCCACAGCTCTCCCTATACCCACCCTCAGTCCTGAACAAGGGTTACACCAGATACCTCGACTTCTCCACCTCCTGATACTGCCTAGCTTGCTGCGTTCTTTCAGTCTCCTGCCTGTCTATTTTGCCAATTGAGAACAAAGGCCTGGACTAACTTTTCCAGACTCTGTCCCCTTGCTGGATTCACTCCCATTCCTTTCAGTTGCTCCAAGTCAACAACTGAACCTCAGAATGAAACATAAATGGAAATGGGGGTGAGAATAGAGAGTGCTGTACTCTCAGATGTTGGACAGAGCAAAGAAGTTGCAGTCTGAGGTGAACCTCAATCTTCATTCAGAGAGAGGAGCAGGAGCTTCAGAACCTCATGGTCCAACTTCCACATTCACCAATAGGGGAGCTCCGAATGGCAGGAGGACAATTCTCCCTCCGGTCCTCCAGTGCTCCTTGTTTGTCCATCAAACGTAGGTCTCGCCCCTTTTCTGCCGACAATGAGGAACATGCCCAATGTTTAGGTGGAACAAGTGCCCTGCTTGTTGACACTGAGGAGTGTACACAATACGCACTGTAGCAGTGCCGGTGTCATTGACAGATTTTAAGTGGCCAAATTCCTATGGGAGAACAAAAAGGGTACAGCCATAATCTTTTTTCCCCCATTGGTTCGATATTTGATTGCTTTTGCATTTGTCTGGCTGCTCAATGTTTAAGTCTTTTCCTCAGTGTTGAGGTGAGATTCACAACTAGAGGGCATAGGTTTAGGGTGAGACCATAAAGGTACCCGAGGGGCATCGTTTCTATGCAGAGGGTGGTGCATGTATGGAATGAGCTGCTAGAGGAAGGAGTGGAAGCCGGTATAATTACAGTATTTAAAACACATCTGGCTGGGTATATGAATAAGAAGGGTTTAGAGGGATATGAGTCAAGTGCTGGCAAACGGGACTGGATTAATTTAGGATATCTGGTTGGCATGGACAGTTTGGACCGAATGGGTCTGTTTCCGTGCTATGACTCTGAATAATAAAAAGTCTACTTTTCCAAATAACAAACTATATCCATGTTAACAAGGCTTAGTTCACCACATGCTTTACTAAACATTCTCAACAGGTCCTGCCCCTTCAATGACTGAGGAACAT
The DNA here is from genome assembly GCF_037043375.1 of Chiloscyllium plagiosum. Taxonomy (NCBI): domain Eukaryota; kingdom Metazoa; phylum Chordata; class Chondrichthyes; order Orectolobiformes; family Hemiscylliidae; genus Chiloscyllium; species Chiloscyllium plagiosum. Next base: position 89,453,408 of record NW_028270165.1, on the reverse strand, counting down.
ATACATGCTGGTGCATAGTATCCTTCACTAGTATTTACACACTACCCTCAGCAATTGCACAAGTAACAGCAAAGGGCAAACAGCACAAGGATTAAACACAGTGAGGGGGCAAACAGCACAAGGATTAAACACACAGTGAGGGGGCAAACAGCACAAGGATTAAACACACAGTGAGGGGGCAAACAGCACAAGGATTAAACACACAGTGAGGGGGCAAACAGCACAAGGATTAAACACACAGTGAGGGGCAAACAGCACAAGGATTAAACACACAGTGAGGGGGCAAACAGCACAAGGATTAAACACACAGTGAGGGGGCAAACAGCACAAGGATTAAACACACACTGAGGGGGCAAACAGCACAAGGATTAAACACACAGTGAGGGGGCAAACAGCACAAGGATTAAACACACAGTGAGGGGGCAAACAGCACAAGGATTAAACACACAGTGAGGGGGCAAACAGCACAAGGATTAAACACACAGTGAGGGGGCAAACAGCACAAGGATTAAACACACAGTGAGGGGGCAAACAGCACAAGGATTAAACACACAGTGAGGGGGCAAACAGCACAAGGATTAAACACACAGTGAGGGGGCAAACAGCACAAGGATTAAACACACAGTGAGGGGGCAAACAGCACAAGGATTAAACACACAGTGAGGGGGCAAACAGCACAAGGATTAAACACACAGTGAGGGGGCAAACAGCACAAGGATTAAACACAGTGAGGGGCAAACAGCACAAGGATTAAACACACAGTGAGGGGGAAAACAGCACAAGGATTAAACACACAGTGAGGGGGAAAACAGCACAAGGATTAAAACACACAGTGAGGGGCAAACAGCACAAGGATTAAACACAGTGAGGGGCAAACAGCACAAGGATTAAACACACAGTGAGGGGGAAACAGCACAAGGATTAAACACACAGTGAGGGGGCAAACAGCACAAGGATTAAACACACAGTGAGGGGCAAACAGCACAAGGATTAAACACACAGTGAGGGGCAAACAGCACAAGGATTAAACACACAGTGAGGGGCAAACAGCACAAGGATTAAACACACAGTGAGGGGCAAACAGCACAAGGATTAAACACACAGTGAGGGGGGAAACAGCACAAGCGCCAGTAAAAGCCGATGGAAAGTGAGTGTAAAATGTCACTATGACAGGACAGGCCCCACATTCCTTCCCCTCCGTCCCCCCCACAACCTGCCTCACCTTTCACGTCCCGGGCCCAGTACCTTCCAGGTGGCCCCATAGTTGACACAGGGGCCGCCCCACGACCAGTAGAACTCCACCACCCCGGCGGCCGACGAGTTCCCAAGCAGGCCCTTAACCCCATCCGCCTCCAGAATGCTCACCGGCTCCTGGCTGCTGTACAGCCGGCCGGTGTGGCCGTGACACAGCAGCTGCGCCAGGAAGGCGGCGGCGGCCAGTGACGGGTGTCTGCCCCGGGCCGCGCGGCGCCATTTTCCTAACGGCCGCCCTCCCGCCGCTTCCTCGCTCGAGCGACTTCTCCTCCCAACCGCCTTCGGCCCCGCGTGACGTCTGCACGGGGCGATGGGCGGGGCCGGGGGATGGGCGGGGCCGGGGGTGGGCGGGGCCGGGCCGGGCCGGGGGATGGGCCGGGCCGGGGGATGGGCGGGGCCGGGCCAGGCGAGGCGAGGCGATGGGCGGGGCCTGGGGAGCCTCACCGTCACCAAGCAACAGCCACCTCGCGCTACAACTGCTCATTCACAAAAACAAACTCTCCTGTCTCGCTCTGCAGCTGCAGGGGGGACACTGCCACGTTTCCAGGAGCCCTGTCTACATTGGGAAAGCTCACGGCTCAATTTAAACAGATATTCCCACATCTAACGGAACGGCGTCATATCGAAAGGGGGCAATCTGCATTTTAAAGGAACGTGGACATTTTAACGGGTATTTCTGCAAATAAAGAGGTTTAAATGGACAAGATTATATTTCAAAGGGATGTGGGCACATTCAAAGGGATATCTTCATATGTAAAGTGATGCAGTTATATCTAAATGAATCTACATTTCGAAGAGACGTTGCCCTATTTATAAGTAGAGACAATAGGTGTGAATTCTGTCTGTGTCCCAATGTTGAGTCAAACTGACATTTTTCTTAGAAAAGCTCTGCATTTAAATTACATTCTTGAGAAGGTAATTTATAGATTCGGGTGTAGGTTAGGGAGGATTGGCCGTGCTAAGTTACCCGTAGTGACCAGGGATGGACAGGTTAGGGTGGAAATATGGAGTACGGGGTTGGATATGGGTGGGATACTATTCAGAGGGCCAGAGTGAAATAGACGGGCTGAATGGCCTGCTTCCACATTGTCGGAATTCTATGACCCTCCCCATAAAGGAGCATTTTATCTACATCTATCCTGTCAAGCCCCGTTCAGAATTCTACTGGTTTCAATAGAGGTATACAGCACAGAAACAGACCCTTCAGTCCAATTCGTCCATGCCGACCAGGATTCCAAACTAAACCAGTCCCACTTGCCTACATTTGGCCCATATCCCTCTAACTTTTCTATTCATATACCCATCAAAATGCTGTTTCAATGTTGTAACTGTACCGGCAACTACCACATCCTCAGTAAGTTCATTCCACATGCAAATCACTCTATTTCAAAATGTTGCCCCTCCAGTTCCTTTTAAATCTCTCTCCTCACATTAAAAAAAAGCCCCCTGGTTTTGAGTTCCCCTACGCTAAGGAAGAGCCATTTGCTGTTCACCTTACCTCCACTCCTCATAATTTTATCAATCTCAATGAGGTCACCCCCAAATTCCTGTGCTCCAGTGAATAAAGTCCCAGCCTCTCCTTATAACTCAAACCCTCCAGTCCTGACAATATCCTGGTAAATCTTTACCAAACCCTCTCTAATAGTATTCTTCCTATTACAGGGCCACCAGAACTGTACTCAGTACTGTGAAAGTGACCTCACCAACATCCTGTACAACCTCAACATGATGTCCCAACCCCTATACTCAATGGGGTGAACAATGAAGGCAATGTTGCGAAATGCCATCTTGACCACCCTGTCGAGCAGTGATGAAACTTCCAAGGAACTCTGTACCTAAACACCCCCCACCTCTGCCCCCCCGCAACTCCCATGTCTGTCTATCAGACCATAAGACATAGGAGCGGAAGTAACGCCATTCGGCCCATCGAGTCCACTCCACCATTCAATCATGGCTGATGGGCATTTCAACTCCACTTACCCTCATTCTCCCCGTAGCCCTTAATTCCTTGTGACATCAAGAATTTATCAATTTCTGCCTTGAAGACATTTAGCGCCCAGCCTCCCTGCACTCTGTGGCAATGAATTCCACAGGCCCACCACTCTCTGGCTGAAGAAATGTCTCCGCATTTCTGTTCTGAATTTACCCCCTCTAATTCTAAGGCTGTGTCCACGGGTCCTAGTCTCCTCGCCCAATGGAAACAATTTCTAGCGTCCACCCTCTCCAAGCCATGTATTATCTTGTAAGTTTCTATTAGATCTCCCCTTAATCTTCTAAACTCCAATGAATACAATCCCAGGATCCTCAGCCCGTTCCTCATATGTTAGACCTACCATTCCAGGGATCATCCGTGTGACTCTCCGCTGGACACGCTCCAGTGCCAGTATGTCCTTCCTGAGGTGTGGGGACCAAAACTGGACACAGTACTCCAAATGGGGCCTAACCAGAGCTTTATAAAGTCTCAGTAGCACAACAGTGCTTTTATGTTCCAACCCTCTTGAGATAATTGACAACATTGCATTCGCTTTCTTAATCACGGACTCAACCTGCATGTTTACCTTGAGAGAATCCTCAACTAGCACTCCCAGATCCCTCTGTACTTTGGCTTTACGAATTTTCTTACTGTTTAGAAAGTAGTCCATGCTTCTATTCTTTTTTCCCAAAGTGCAAGACCTCGCATTTGCTCACATTGAATTCCATCAGCCATTTCCTGGACCACTCCTCCAAACTGGCTAGATCCTTCTGCAGCCTCCCCACTTCTTCAGTACGACCTGCCTGTCCACCTAACTTTATATCATCGGCAAACTTCGCTAGAATGCCCCCAGTCCCTTCATCCAGATCATTAATATATAATGTGAACAGCTGCGGCCCCAACACTGAACCCTGCAGGACACCGCTTGTCACCGGCTGCCATTCCAAAAAAGAACCTTTTATCCCAACTCTCTGCCTTCTGTCAGACAGCCAATCCTCAATCCATACCAGTTGCTCACGTCGAACACCCTATGGGCCCTCACCTGGCTCAGCAGCCTCCCGTGCACACACTCTCATTCTCTCATGCACACACACGATTCTATGGGGTGAAATTGTATTGGCAGAATTATATTTGCAGATACATTCAATTTTGTTCAAAAAGCACACAATCTGCAGGCAGTCAATGCATGTAATATTTTACAAATTCTGACTTTGGAAACAGAACCAGTCTGATTCAAGATTGGAATACTGACAGACACACATCTCACACCTTTAATGCATTGTCTGAGCGGAGATGTCTTTTTTTTAATAAAACCTTAAGTCATCTCAAGAACATTGTTACATATTAATGAACCAAAGCCCGCACCCAGTCTAAGAGATGAAGACTATCTAAGTTTGTTCAATATATTCTATCAGTTGCATGACACTGATCTTTTGATATAAGTTCTGTGTCTTATGATGCTGTTCCATGAGGCTTATGTGTTGATGAGGCAATATGGTACAGATGAGGTGATAGAGAATTACAGATCATCGAGGAAGGATTGAAAGAGAGAGTTAAGAAGAGCAAAGAGAGGACCGAAGCAGTCTTTAGCAAATAGAATAAAGGAGAACCCTAAAGCTTTCTTAAGGTATGTGAGGAATAAAAGGATGATTAGGGTAGGAATAGGGCCAGTCAAAGACAGAAGTTGAGCGTGGACCCTGTAGAGTCCGGAGAGGTGCTAAATGAAAATTTCTCATCAGTGTTCACTCAGGAAAAGAATGAGGTACGAGATATTAGACTCAAAAGGATCGAGGTCAGTTACACACAGGTGTTATCAATTCAAGAAGGAGTGAAAGTGGACAAGTCTCCTGGGCTGGATGGGATTTATCCGAGGATTCTCTGGGAAGCGAGGGAGGAGATAGCAGAGCCTTGGGCATTGATATTTGAGTCATCATTGTCTACGGGTTTAGTACCTGAGGACTGTAGGATTGCAAATGTTCTGCCCTTATTCAAAAGGGCAGCAGAGATGACCCAGGTAATTATAGACCAGTGAGCCTTACTTCTATTGTAGGAAAGGATTATAAGAGATAAGATTTATAATCATCAAGCAAGCAACAATTTAATTTCAGATAAGTCAACATGGTTTCATCAAGGGCAGGTCGTGTCTCACTTACCTCTGAGTTTTTTGAGAAGGTGACCAAGCATGTAGATGAGGGTAGGACAGTTGACATGGTATACTTGGACTTCAGTCAAGCCTTTGATGAGGTTCCACATGGTAGGCTGATGGAGAAAATGCAGAGGCATGGAATGGAGGGTGATTTAGCAGCTTGGATTAGAAACTGGAAGAAGGCAGCGAGTGGTGGTTGATGGAAAATATTCAGTCTGGAGTCCAGTTACTAGTGGTGTCCCACAAGGATGTTTTGAGACCACTGCTGTTTGTCATTTTTATAACTGACTTAGACACAGGCATAGGTGGACGGATTAGTAAATTTGCAGACGACACTAAAGTCGGTGGAGTATTGGACAGTTTGGAAGAATGTTACAGGTTGCAGGGGGATTTGGATAAACTGCAGAATTGGGCTGAGAGGTGGCAAATGGAGTTCAATGAAGCTAAATGTGAGGTGATGCACTTTGGGAAGAATAACAGGATGGCAGAGTAGTTGGTCAATGGAAAGATTCTTGGTAGTGTGGATGTGCAGAGGGATCTTGCAGTCCATGTGCAAAGCTCCCTGAAAGTTGCAACCCAGGTGGATAGTGCTGGTAAGAAGTCACACGGTATATTGGTTTCATTGGGAGAGGGACGGAATTCCTGAGCCGCAATATCACGCTGCAACCATACAAAACACTGGTGCAGCCACCCTTGGAATATTGTGTACAGTTCTGGTCACCCCATTACAGAAAGGATGTGGAAGCATTGGAAAAGGTGAAGAGGAGATTTACCAGGATGTTGCCTGGTCTGGAGGGACGGTCTTATGAGGAAAGGCTGATAGACTTGGGTCTTTTCTCAATGGAAAGAAGAAGGCTTAAGGGGGGATTTGATAGAGACATACAAGATGATCAGAGGATTAGATATGGTAGACAGTGAAAGACTCTTTCCAAGGATGGTGACGTCAGCTTGTACGAGAGGGCATAACTACAAACTGAGGGGTGATAGATTAAAGACAGATGTCAGAGGCAAGTTCTTTTTGCAGAGAGTGGTAAGGGCGTGAATGCCCTACCTGCTAAAGTAGTCAACTCAGCCACTTTAGGGAGATTTAAACATTCCTTAGATAAGCGCATGGCTGATTTTCGGATAGTGTTGGGGGACAAGCTGAGAATAGTTCACAGGTCGGCGCAACATCAAGGGCCTGTTCTGCGCTGGATTGTTCTATGTTCTATGTTCTAAACTTAGTGCAGGATGTGGAAAGAAATGAGCAGCTTTAAAACTGCTCTTGGAGCTCAAAGCTTTCAATGAAAGTCTGAGCCCGGTGTTAAGTTCAGGTAACCTTTATTGCAACCCAAACTTTGTTGCAACTTCAGATCCCCCCCAGCAAAAAGGCAGAGAAAAAGTAGTTGCTTTTTGAACAACTCAAGGTGAAAGTGCACACACCACACCTCTCCTTGTCCCACCCCCCTCACTGTCTTTACTATTGGCCAGCACCAAGTTGTCCCTTTGTAATCGGATCCTTGGTACAGCCGTCACCCGGAGGAAGTATTGCCTCACTCAGCAATTTCAACCCTTACCCTGTCTCCAACTAAGTTTCTCCCTGCTCATTTGGCAGTGGGGGGAGGGCAGTGTAGAGTCAACCTGACTGCTGTGGGTCTGGAGTCACGTGTAGGCCAGACCAGGTAAAGGGTGCAGCTGGAACGACTGAGTGAATCCTTTCCCACAACGGCGGTTCCCTTCTCTAACAAGGGAGAGAGATGGGGGCTTTCTCCCCCCCAACCCCCTCCCTGAAACGGTCTCATCGTTAGATTCCGAACTCCACATTTCTGACCGAATACCAATTCTGCCATCTGTCGTGGCAGGATTCGAACCCGGGAGTCCCCGGAACCGGGTTGATAGTCCAATCGATAATGGCCCTTGGCCGTCACTCCTTCAATCCCCCTGCGATGGCACGTGAACTCGCTGGTGCTTCCGCAGGTGGGAGGAGTAGGTGAAGCCCTTCCCGCACTGAGAGCAGGTGAACGGCCTCTCCCCGGTGTGTATCCGCTGGTGCCTCAGCAGGGTGGAGGATGTGCTGAAAGCCTTCCCACACTCGGGGCAGCTGAAGGGCCTCTCCCCTGTGTGGACCCGCTGGTGGCTCCGCAGGTAGGAGGAGCAGGTAAAGCCCTTCCCGCACTGAAGCAGGTGAATGGCCTCTCCCCCGTGTGGACATGCTGGTGGGTCAGCAGGGTGGAGGAATCGCTGAAGGCCTTCCCACACTTGGGGCAGCTGAAGGGCTTTTCCCCCGTGTGGACACGCCGGTGGCTCAGCAGGGTGGAGGAATACCTGAAGGCCTTCCCACACTCAGGGCAGCTGAAGGGCCTCTCCCCCGTGTGGACACGCTGGTGGGTCAGCAGGGTGGTGGCCTGGGTAAAGGCCTTCCCGCACTCGGGGCAGGTGAAGGGCCTCTCCCCTGTGTGGATCTGCTGGTGCCTCATCAGGGAGGAGATGTGGCTAAAGGCCTTCCCGCACTCAGGGCAGCTGAACGGCCTCTGCCCTGTGTGGACACGCCGGTGACTCCGCAGAGTGGAGGAATCGCTGAAGGCCTTCCCACACTCGGGGCAACTGAAGGGCTTTTCCCCCGTGTGGACACGCCGGTGGCTCAGCAGGGTGGAGGAATACCTGAAGGCCTTCCCACACTCAGGGCAGCTGAACGGCCTCTCTCCTGTGTGGACCCGCTGGTGGGCCAACAGGGCAGAGAAAAACACGAAGGCCTTCCCGCACTCGGGACAGCAGAAAGGCCTTTCCCCAGTGTGGTCCTGCTGGTGGGTCAGCAGGTGGGAGGAATGTCTGAAGGCCTTCCCGCAGTCGGTGCAGGGGAATGGCCTCTCCCCGGTGTGACTGCGCCGATGAGTCTCCAGGGCAGACGGGAAACGGAAGCCTTTCCCACAGTCGCCACACTTCCACGGTTTCTCCACGGGGCGGGATTCCTCAGGTTTCTCCATGGCCACAGCTTCAGCTGCACACAAACACGTGTAGAGCCCTCCCTGCCGTGAAATCCCTTTTCCAGGCCGTATCACGGTTTCAGTCTCCACGCACAGTGCGCTGCAACAGTGGGGTCTCTCGTCCAGTCCCACCTGATGCTGAAAACATACTCAAACAGGAACCAAAAAGCTTTGATCCCTCTCACAGAAATCACGGTCTAAAATGTTTGCTGGCCCCAGTGGATTGAGTGACCGTCAGACATTGACATCAAAGTGAGGACCGGAGATGCTGGAGAGTTAGTTGAAAAATGTGGCACTGGAAAAGCACAGCAGGTCAGGCAGCATCCGAGGAGCAGGAGGGTCAATATTTCGGGCATAAGCCCTTCATCTGTTGATTTTGAAATTTTCCTCTTTAAATCTTCAAAAACTCTGTCAGAATAGATTACAAAGCTCATCACTGCCAGTGCAGGGTAGAAATTCTGAACAAGCAATTCTACTTTTTGCAGAATATTCTTTTCTTTTATTATTCCACAAAATTGAAAGCACCATCCCACTCTCTCTCCCCCTCTGTTCTCACTCCGCTCTAATTCTCCTCATCAGGATCTTACAGGGACGAAAAAGCAAAAAAAATGCCAAGGCATGACTCCTCCCTGCCACCAACCAGACTCATTCTTCCCATTGACCAACCAGGTCGTACCCTCTAACTGTCTCGACCTATCCCTACTTCACCACCACCCCCTTTTATCTGCAGCTTCTGCACCATCTGATGCCTCCTGCCGAACTATTTTGCCAATTGAGATACAGACTTGGATCAATGTTTCCGGAGTCTGTCCCTGCCGAATTCACTCTCTTTCCTTTCAGTTGCTGAAAGTCAACAATTGAATCACAGAATGAAAAAAGATGGAAAAGGGAGCGAGATAAGAGAGTGCCGTACTCACATATCTGGGACACAGGAAGGAATCTGCAGTCTGGGTTAAGCTCAATCTTTACTCAGAGAGAGAGGATCAGGAGTCGCAGCTTCAGAAGTTCATGGTCCAACTTCCGCATTCAGACAATGGACTGGCTCTGATTGGCAGGAGGACCAGTCTCCTTCCAGTCCTCCAATGCTGCCTATTGGTCAATCAAAAGAAGGTCTCGCGCCTTGTTTGCGTTCAGCGATGAGCATGCCCAGTGTTTTGCTGACACTGGCCAGCATGCGCACTGCGTTGCTGACACCGGCAAACATGCGCAGTATGCTCTACGGGGATGTTGGTGTTACTGACAGATTTTAAGTGTCCAAATGCCAACAGGGGAAAAATATAGAGCCACAATTTTTTCCCCCTATGGCTCGGTATTTTATTCCTTTTGCATTTTGTCTGGCTGCTCAATTTTTGTATGTTTTTCCCCCTTATTGTGGGGGCAAGACGCCGAGACCAGAACTGGAGGGCAAAGATTTAGGGTGAGAGGGGAAAGATTTCTGAGGGTCCTAAGGGGCAATCTTTTCGCACAGAGGATGGTATGTATATGGAATGAGCTACCAGAGGAAGTGGTGGAGGCTGGTACAATTACATTATTTAAAATGCATCTGGATGCAGATATGAATAGGAAAGATTCAGAGGGATAGGGGGCAAATGCTGGGAAATGGGTCACTAGATTAATTTAGGACATCTGGTCGGTGTGGACCGAAGGGTTTGTTTCTGTGCTCTACAACTCTGAGCCTATTTTTAGATAGTATGGAAAATAAAGAGCATGAAAGCATGGGAAGGGTTACAGCATGGAGACCACTGCCGGTTTGTTGCAAAGGATAGTGGAAGCTCTTACACTAATTACCAGAGTAAGGTTGAGGCTGAAAGGTCACTATGGCAAGATGAGATAACAGTCAGTAAAGTTAGCCTCACCTGCTAAATATGATTGACAGGATTGGGACAATAAATATTTGGGACATGACATTAAATATCTAATTAATAATTAGTAGAGTCAGCCTGCTTGAGACTATTGATAATAAATATCTAATCATGACATTAGGAAAATATTAAGTAGGGTCTGGAATGCAAGACCATTGTTCCAAAAGCTGACACTAAATCTCTAACCGTGACATTAGAATAACATTAAGTAGAATGTAGGAAAAACTATAAGGGCACAACTAAAGAGATAATGGGAACTAACATCATGGTTTATTGTATAGCTAGCGTGAGGTACTTTTAATTAATATAGTTGAACATGCTGATTAGCTAACAAACACACTGCTGAGCTGGAGACAGTGCTGCCCCCTCTGTCCAGGAGTAAATGCTGGAAAGGTGGTATTGTTCATAGGGGGGAGGATGGTCTCCGGCTACACTCTGATATCTATCAGCTAGTAAATGGGGCAGAACTATGGAATTTAATCTGCAGGCAGTTTGGGAAATTTAATAAGGGAAGGAAGTAAGCAATAAATAGTAGATCCCTACAGAGTGCAGAGGAACAAAGGGTCCTTGCTGTCCAAGTTCAGAGATCCCCGAGGGTATCAGTACAGGTAAAACGGGGGATGAGGAATGCATAGATTTGTACTTTTTCACACAGAGGGTGGTGCGTGTGTGCAATGAGCTGCTAGAGGAAGTGGTGGAAGTTGGCACAAATACAATTTTTAAAAGCATGCTGGATGGGTATGTGAATAGGCAGAGTTTAGAGGAATATGGGCCAAGTGCTGGTAAATAGGATAGATTAATTTCGGATATCTATTCAGCATGGACGAGATGGACTGTTTCTGTGCTGTACAGCTCTATGGCCATCCACCTCATTTTGAAATGTTTTGGAACACCCTCTTAGGGTTCAGAGTGTGCCAGGACCTGACACCGCCCTCCTCACGTCTCCTGTGTATTTTAAATCAATAGTACCGTTTGCATGTTACTGGGTTAGTACTTTAAACACACAGACACATACAATATAATCAGAATTTCTATTCGGTACAGACAGTGATGACTTGTTTCAACTTTGCTAACAGGGTATCAGATCTGCAGACAGAAATCTTGGAAGAAATTCCAAAACAAGATCTGACAGGGTCACTCAATATCATGGGGGGGGGGGCGTTGAATCTGGAAACAGAAATTCGACCTGCTTCAAAAGGTACTGGACATCAATGTGAGCAGAGAAGCACTCAGAGAGGAACACACCAGTGAACGGAGCTTTATCTGGTTACACAGAATGAGTGTATGTGTCCCAGTGAACTGACAATGGGAAGGAGCTTTAACCAGTTACACAGACAGAGAGGGGCTGGGGCATTTATTTTACCCTGGAGCATCAGAGACTGAGGGGTGACCTTAGAGGGGTTTATAAAATTGAGAGGGGCATAGACAGGGCAAATAGCCTAAGTCTTTTCCCTCCAGGATGGGGGGGTCAAAAACTAGAAGGCATAGGTTTAAGGTGAGATGGGAAAGATTTAAAAGGAGCCTAAGGGACAACCTTTCATGCAGAGGGTTATGCATGTATGGAATGAACTGCCAGAGGAAGTGGTGGAGGTGGGTGCAATTCCAATGTTTAAGAGGTATTTGGATGGGTATATGAATAGGAAGGTTTGAAGGGATATGGGCCGGGTGCTGGCAGGTGGGATTAGATTGGGTTGGGATATCTGTTCGGCATGGGTGGGTTGGACCGAAGGGTCTGTTTCCATCTCTATGATTAGCACTCGGAGCATGGCTCCTTCATCACGTGATTGTGGAGAATAAAATCATAAGGTACAGAACGGATGGAAAAACATTACAGTTCCCTGAAATGATATATTGAAAAACCCTGGATTGTTAAGTCTTTCATCTTTTAATATGGGCTGCTTGTATCATTCATTTGTAAATCCCGGAATTTCCTGAAAGACATCTTCTTGAAATAACTCAAGGTTTTATAACAAAAGGTGACATCTCAGCTCTGACAATGCATTAAAGGTGTGAAGTCAGGATCTGTCTGCATCCTAATCAGACTGGTTCTATTTCCAAAGGTGAATTTACAAAATATTACATGGATTGACTGCCTGTATATTGTGCATTTTTTGAGAAAAATAGAATGTATCTGCAAATACAAATTCACCCCCATGGATGTGTATGTGTGTGAATGAGACAGAGAAAAGTCTATTTCGTGCTGTATATCCCGATATCTACTCGATAACAGATGCTTTAATTCTGCTGGTGTAAATATTGTTATAAATCATAGCTGGGTATGAATAGTTAGATGTTAGGGTGAGAGAATGCCTCAAGAGGGGCACTATAAGAATCCTGGGAGAGCCCTATTTCTGGTTTACTTCCTCATGAACAAACATTAAGCATGAGCATTTATTTATTTCTAATTTTGTTCTGTTTTTCTTGTTTGATTCCTGGCTAGGACGACACTCTGTGTCTGGATGGTTGACAGGCTGGGAGATTGTGGCTTGAGTCTTGATTGACTGAACGTTTTATTGAGGAGAAAGTGAGGTCTGCAGATGCTGGAGATCAGAGCTGGAAATGTGTTGCTGGAAAAGCGCAGCAGGTCAGGCAACATCCAGGGAACAGGAGAATCGACGTTTCGGGCATAAGCCCTTCTTCAGGAACATTTTATTGTTCCAGAAGGTGTAGGGGTGTGGGGTCAAAGCTTCAGCAGAAATCCAGCAGAGCAGAAAACAGACCAATATCTTACTCTGTGAGAACAGGGACATCCCAGAGGACAGAGAAATCAGGACCTGAATCCAAGCTGACACCTGTGATTAGTGCTTTGATGAGCAGCGCCAAGCCTCTACCTTCACCTAGCTTCCCATTTGACTACCACCTCGATATTCAGGATCCAATCCTTGTCATCCTGAAGCCATGCCTCTGTAAGGAGTCTCAGATCATAATTATTCTCTTCAATGTGTGCAGTCAATTTTGTTACAATGCACACCATTCAGAAACATCGTTTTTAGTTTCAAGTTTTGTGACCTTCAGAATCCAGTTTTGATTGCTGGTACATTTACTCCCCTTGTCCCTTTCGATCGTTCTCTGATGTTCATTTTCCACATCACTACATTGCTGATTGGCTATGCTAAATTGCCCATAATATCCAGGGATGTGTAGATTAGGTGGGTTAGCCATGGGAAATGCAGGGTAATAGTTTCATAGTAAAAGAAGTAGGAGTTGGCCATTTGGTCCATCGAACCTGCTCCACCATTCATTATGATCATGGCTGATATATCTATCGTATGAGATCCTCCTCACTGCATTGTCCCAACTACCCTTAATTCCCCTACCATGCAAGTACCCATCCAACTGTGTTTTGAATACACTTAATGAAGATGCTGCTACTGCTTCATTGGGCAGAGAATTCCATCGATTGACTGCTCTCTGGGAAAAGCAGTTCCTCCTCATTTCTGTCCTAAATCTACTCCCCTCAAATTGAGGCCTGGTCTCATCCACCAGCAGAAATGACTGGATAGGGTAGGGCTTCATCCCCACAGTGCAATGAATTCCCACTTTCCACCAAACTCTCAGATGTACTCACTCACTCAGTTGCTGTCTCACAAACGAAAGACTTCAATGTAACTTCTTTTGCTCCCAGTAAGGGAACAACAGCTTGGAAAGCTGCTCTGAAAGTCCAACCACACTTCTGCATTCACCGAATACAATTCCAGTATTACAGCACAGAAACAGACCCTCCGGCCCAACTCGTCCGTGCTGTGGGGAATATGTTAAGCTAGATATGCTTGCAAGCAGTGACAAGTAGCTGCATCTTGCTTCTGCAAAAATCGCGACGCAGAATCATGACGGTATATTCCAAGAAATAACTAACTGAAAAGGGAGGTGGTCGACTGGTAGAAGCAGATGTATTGACATGACAGGAGCAATGGTCACGCACAGAGGGAGTTAGTATGAAGAAGATAACCAAATAAGACCCTGTGTTGCATCACCAAAAGTAATAAGACCCAGCTATTGGGGGGGGGGGGGGGGGGGTGGTTGCACGCCACAGACAGATGTGGTAAACCGATTAGATGAGCAGAAGTAAGAGGGGAGTCTGGAACAAACTCACTCTTCATTCAGAGACAGAGCAGCAACTTCCGAAACTCGTGTTCCAGCTTCTGGATTCAGACAATAGGAAGGCTCTGATTGGCAGGAGGACCAGTCACCTTCCGGTCCTCCAAGGCTTCCGATTGGCCCATCAAAAGAAAGTCGCGAGGCGTGCCTTGCGTGCAGTGAGGAGCATGCGCAGCTTCATCCTTGTACCGGCGAGCACGCGCAGTCTGCTCTCTGGCGATGCTGCTGTTACTGACAGAATTTAAGTGTCTGAATGCCAAGAGAAGTTAAAAAGGGGAGAGCCACCCTTTCTTCCCCCTGTGATATTTACCTTTCCTACATGCCCCATGACTTTATACATCGAAATAAGGTCACCCGACAACTTGTGGTCGTCAATAGGGCGACCAGAACTGTACTCAGTCCTCTCCACGTGGTCTCCCCAATATCCTGTACAACCACAACGTGACGTCCCAACTCCTACACTGAACGGGGTGAACAATGAAGGAAAGTGTGCTAAACGCCTCCTTCACAACCCTGTCTACCAATGATGCAACTTCCAAAGAACTATGTCCCCGATTTGGAGATGCCGGTGTTGGACTGGGGTGTACGAAGTTAAAATTCACACCACACCAGGTGATACTCCAACAGGCTCATTTGCAAGCATTAGCTTTTGGAGCGCTGCTCCTTCATCAGATGGTTGTGTCTTATGATCCTGTTCCACAAACACCCCATGAAGGAGCAGCACTCCGAAAGCTCGTGCTTCCAAATAAACCAGTTGGAGTATAACCTGGTGTTGAGAGTTTTTTAACTTTATGTACTCAAACCCCTCCATGGCCCCTGCCCCCTCATGAATCTGTTCTAAAACATGATGGAGGGCCCCATTAACTGTACAAGTCCTGCCCTTCCTCGTTTTAGCAAAATGCAACCCCTTGCCTTTACCTATTGCTCTCTCAGCCACACACACCCTAACACTCTCACCATCTCACAGGCTTATACTCCACCCCACACACACTTTATTAGCATGCACACACACTCATGCAGATACAATCACACATAAGTCAATGGGGTGAATTTCCATTTGCAGAATTATATTTGCAGATATATTCAATTTTGCTAAAAAAGCATACAAACTGCAGGCCGTCAATCCATGTAATATTTTATAAATTCCTACTTTGATTAATAGAACCAGTCTGATTCAAGATTGGGACACAGACACTTTTGTGCAGTATCTGAGCTGAGATGTCACCTATTTTTATAAAACCTTAAATCATCTCGAGAAGGTGAATTAAAAGTAGTTCGGGGGATTACATATTAATGAACTGAATCCTGCAACCCATGGTAAAAGATGAAAGATTAATCTGCAATCTAGATTTGTTCAATATGTCCTATCTGTTGAATGACAGTGTGATCTTTTGCTATAAATTCTGTGTCTCATGACCCTACTGCACAGCTACCTGATGAAGGAGCACCACTCCGAAAGCTAATGCTTACACATAAGCCTGTTGGACTATAATCTGGTGTTGTGTGATTTTTAACTTTATCCACCCAGTCCAAAACCGGCACCTCCACATCGTTTCCAGTGGACACAGCCCACACCTCCCAGTGCTGCCAGGAAACTGTACAATGCCGATGGCATGTTGTAGTACCTGGACTCCTGAAAAATTTACAATTTCTAACAGTACCGGTTACTCATTCACTGCTGCAACCAATACACAACATTGGAAACATAGTACAGGAGGTTGTAAGAAATGAGCACAGCAGGTCAGGCAGCATCCAAGGAGCAGGAAAATCAACGTTGCCTGACCTGCTGTGCTTTGCCAGCACCACACTAATCTTGACTCTGATCTCCAGCATCAGCAGTTCTTACTGTTGCCTGTAAGAAATGAGCACTTTTAAAACAAAAACCTTTTGAGTTCAAAGCTCTCAATGAGAGTCTGAGCTCGGTCTGAAGTTCAGGTAATCTTTATTGTGACCCAACTTTGTTACAGCTTCAGAATCTCTCAACAGAAAGGCATAGAAAAAGTAGCAATGTTTTAAAAACAGCTCAAGGTCAAAGTGCACACACTCCCTCCAAGCCCTCACTTTCTTCATTATTGGTCACCACCAAGTTGTCCCTTTGTAATTGGATCCTTGCTAGAGCCTTCACCCAGCAGAAGTATTGCCTCACTCAGGAACTTCAACCTGTATCCTGTATCCAAGTAAGTTGGATGGGCAGTGTAGGGTCAACTACACCGCTGTGGGTCTGGAGTCACGTGTCGGCCAGACTAGGTAAAGGAGACAGCTGGGATGTCTGAGTGAATCCTCTCCCACAACAACAGTTTCCTTCCCGAAAAAGGAGCTGAGTGAATCAGATGGGGATTTCTTCCACCCCAACCCCACTGACAATGGTTTCACTCCAGATTTCTGACCATATTCCAATTCCACTAGCTGCCACGGCGGGATTCAAACCCAGGAATCCCCAGAAATGGTTTGATAGTCCAGTCAATAATGGCAGTTGGCTGTCATTCCTTTAGTCACCCTGCGATGGTACGTGAACTTGCTGGTGGCTCCGCAGGTAGGAGGAGCGGGTGAAGGCCTTCCCACATTCAGGGCAGCTGAAGGGCCTCTCCCATCTGTGGACCCATCGGTGCCTCAGCAGGTTGGAGGCCTGGGTAAAGGCCTTCCCACACTCAGGGCAAGGAAATGGCCTCTCCCCCATGTGGGCCCGCTGGTGGGTCAGCAAGTTGGGGCAAGCTGAAGGGCTTCCCGCACACAGTGCAGCTGTAGGGCTTCTCCCCCTTGTGGACCCGCCGGTGCCTCAGCAGGGCAGAGGCCTGGTAAAGACCTTCCCTCATTCGGGGCAGGGGAATGCCCTCTCCCCCCCGTGTGGACCCGTTGGTGGGTTAGCAAGCTGGAGGACTTGCTGAAGGCCTTCCCGCACACAGTGCAGCTGAAGGGTCTCTCCCCAGTGTGGACCCGCTGGTGGGCCAGCAGGTGGGAGGAATGTCTGAAGGCCTTCCTGCAGTCGGTGCAGGGGAACGGCCTCTCCTCGGTGTGACTGTGCCAATGAGTCTCCAGGGCAGACGGAAAATGGAAGCCTTTCCCACAGTCGCCACACTTCCACAGTTTCTCCATGGCCAACGCTTCAGCCGCACATGGAGCCTGTCCCCACCTTGAATTCCTCTTCCCAGGTCGTATAGCTGTTTCAGGCTCCACACTCATTGCACCAGCCCACTCTCTCTCCCCCTCAGTTCTCACTCCGCTCTAATTCCCCTGAAGGTGCTGATTCAGGATCTTACTGGGGCAGAAAAGCAAAAACATCAAGCCTGACATCTCTCTGCATTTTGGATACCTCCACCTGAAAGTTAATATCTTTCATAACTTTTGTTACAATGTGGCACACATTCAGACACACCAGGTATCGTTTCAGGTTTTGTGACATCACTATCCAGTTTCGATTGTCGGTCCATTGGTGATGCTGTTGCTTGGTGACGGTGAGGCTCCCCTGGCCCCGCCCATCCCCAGCTCCGCCCATCCCCCCGTGCAGACGTCACGCGGGGGCGAAGGCGGTTGGGAGGAGAAGTCGCTCGAGCGAGGAAGCGGCGGGAGGGCAGCCGTTAGGAAAATGGCGCCGCGCGGCCCGGGGCAGACGCCCGTCACTGGGCTTGTGCTTTCTACCCTCACTATTTGTTTTTAATTCCTTATACTTTTCACCCTTGTGGACAAATCTAATTTACAGATTAAGGTGGATTGGCCCTGCTAAATTACCCATAGTGCCCTGGGATGGGCAGGTTAAGGTGGATTGGCCATGCTAAATTACCCATGGTGCCCCGGGATGTGCAGGTTAGGGTGGATTGGTCATGCTAAATTACCCATGGTGCCCCGGGATGTGCAGGTTAGGGTGGATTGGCTATGCTAAATTACCCATGGTGCCCCGGGATGTGCAGGTTAGGGTGGATTGGCTGTGCTAAATTACCCATGGTGCCCCGGGATGTGCAGGTTAGGGTGGATTGGCTATGCTAAATTACCCATAGTGCCCCGGGATGGGCAGGTTAGGGTGGATTGGCTATGCTAAGTAACCCATAGAGCCCCGGGATGGGTAGGTTAGGGTGGATTGGTTATGCTAAATTACCCATGGTGCCCTGGATGTGCAGGTTAGGGTGGATGAGCTATGGGAAATACAGAGTAAGGGGGTGGGTATGGGTGAGATGCTCTTCAAATGCCAGTGTGGAATAGATGGGCCGAATGGCCTGCTTCCACATTGTCAGGATTCTATGACTCTCCCCCAGAAAAAGGAGCATTTTATCGGCATCTATCCTGTCAAGCCGCTTTCAGAATTCTACTGGTTTCAATAAGATCACTTCTGGTTCGTAGAGACATACAGCACAGAAACAGATCCTTTCGTCCAACTCGTCCATGCTGACCAGGATTCCCAAACTAAACTAGTCCCACTTGCCTGCATTTGGCCCATATCCCTCTAAACCTTTCTATTCATGTACCCATCCGAATGTCGTTTAAATGTTGTAACTGTACCTGCATCTACCACATCCTCAGCAAGTTCATTCCACACACAAACCACCCTCTGTCAAAACGTTGCCCCTCGGGTTCCTTTTAAATCTCTCTCCTCTCACCTTGAAAGAATATGCCCCCTAGTTTTGAGCTCCCCGACGCGAAGGAAGAACTCTTTGGTATTCAGTCCTGATTAATCTTTACCAAACCCTCTCTAATAGTCTCCTTCCTATTACAGGGCCACCAGAACTGTACCCAGTACTCTAAACCACTCTGCCTACCAGTAATACAACTTTCAAAGAACTATGTACCTAACCCTCCCACCCCATGTCTCGCGTTTGGAGAGATAAGGGCCGGGTGCTGGCAGGTGGGACTAGATTGGGTTGGGATATCTGGTCGGTGTGGATAGATTGGACCAAAGGGTCTGTTTCCATGCTGTATATCTCTATGACTCTATGTCTCTCTCTTTTACAACATGACCCAGGGTCCTACAATTAACTGCACTTCCTTGTTTTAGTCAAATGTAAACCCTTGCGTTCATACCCATCTCATACACACATACACCAAGCCTCTCACAGACATATACTCCATCACACTTACACTTTACCAAACATGCGCGCGCGCACACACACACACACACACACGGAGTGAATTTGTATTGGCAGAATTATATTTGCAGATACATTCAATTTTGCTTAAAAAGCACACAGTCTGCAGGCACTCAATCCATGTAATATTTTATAAATTCCTACTTGGGAAATAGGATCCCAACCTTGAATCAGACTGGTTCTGACAGACTCGAACCTCACACCTTTAAGGCATTCTCTGAGCTGAGATGTGACTTTTTTAAAAAATCTAACCTTAAATCATCTCAAGAACATGACTTGAAAGATGTTCAATGATTTACGTACGAACAAACTGAAACCTGCAACCCATTCTAAAAGATGAAAGACTTAACAGCAATTTAGGTTTCTTTAATAGATCGATGACATAGTGATCTTTTGCTATAAAATGTAATGTCTGTCGATCCTGCTCCACAGCTACCCAATGAAGGAGCAGCATTCCAAAAGCTGGTGCTTTCAAATAAACTTGGTGTTGTGAGAGTTTTTAAATTTTATCCACCCCAGTCCAAAACCGGCACCTCCACATCTAGTGAACACAGCCCAAACGTCCCAGTGCTGCCAGGAAACATTACAATGCTGATGAAATGACGCAGTACCTGCACTCCTGAAAAATTTACAATTTCTAACAATACTAGCTACTCATTCACTGCTCCATCTGATACATGACATTGGAAACTCAGTGCAGGAGGCTGAAAGAAATGAGCAGCTTTAAAACAAAAACCTCTTGGAGCTCAAAAGTTTCAATGAAAGTCTGAGCCCGGCAATAAGTTCAGGTAACCTTTATTGTGATCCAGCTTTGTTCCAGCTTCAGATCCCCCCAGCAAAAAGGCAGAGAAAAAGTAGCTACTTTTCAAACAGCTCAAGACCGAAGTGCGCACACATCCCCCCACAACCACACTTTCCTTAGTCTTGGTCACCACCGAGTTATCCCTTTGTAATTGGATTCTTGGTACAGCCTTAACCTGTGGGAAGTATTGTCTCACTCAGTAATTTCAACCTGTATCCAGTATTCAAGTAAGTTGGACAGGCAGTGTCGAGTCAACCACACTGCTGTGGGTCTGGAGTCATGTGTAGGCCAGCCTGGGTAAAGGATGCAGCTGGAACGACTGAGTGAATCCTTTCCCACAACAGCAGTTTCCTCCCCTAAAAAGGATGTGAGTGAATCAGATGGGGATTTTCTCCACCCCCCCCCCCCCACCCTGCAAAAAATGGTTTCATCATTAAATTCTGAACTCCAGTTTCTGACCAAATTCCAATTCCGCCATCTGCCGTGGCCGGATTTGAACCCAGCACTCCGAAACTGGGTTGATAGTCCAGTCGATAATGGCACTTGGCCGTTGCTGCTTCAGTGCGTCCACAGTTGGGAGGAGCAGGTGAACGGCTTCTCCCTGGTGTGGAGACACTGGTGGGTCAGCAGCTTAATCAAGCAGGTGAACCCCTTCCCGCACTCGGGGCCCCTGAAGGGCCTCTCCCCCTAGTGGAGCCGCTCGTGCCTCTGCAGGTTGCTCACCTGACTGAACCCCTCCCCACACTCTGAGCAGCTGAAGGGCCTCTCCCCCGTGTGAATCTGCTGGTGTCTCAGCAGGGTGGAGGAATCGCTGAGCCCTTCCCGCAGACATAGCAGGAGAACGGCTTCTCCCCGGTGTGGCTGCGCCGATGAGTCTCCAGGACAGACAGGACATGGAAACCTTTCCCGCAGTCGCCACACTTCCACGGTTTCTGCACGGGGCAGGATTCCTCGGGTTTCTCCATAGCCAATGCTTCAGCCACACACAAACACGTGTGGAGCCCCTCCCCACTATGAATTCCTCTTCTCAGGCTGTATAACTGCTTCAGGCTCCACACTCAGTGCACTGCAACAGTAGGGTCTCTCATCCAGTCCCACTGATGCTGAAAACGTACTCAAACAGGAACCAAAAAGCTTTGCTCCTTCTCACAGAATCATAGTTGGAAAATTGTTGTCGTCCCGATGGATTGAGTGACTGTCAGACATTGATGTCAAAGTGAGGACTGCAGACAATGGAGAGTCCTTCATCTGTTGATTTTGAAACTTCTATCTTCAGATCGTCCAATACTGTGTTAAAAAGAGATTACAAAAGTCATCATTGTCAGTGCAGGGTATAAATTCACAACTAGGAATTCTACTTCCTGTGGAATATTCTTTTGTTGTTCCACAAAATTGAAAGCACCATCCCACTCTCTCTCCCCCCCTGTTCTCACTCCGCTCTAACTAATTCCCCTGAAGGTGCTGATTCAGGATCTTACAGGGGAAGAAAAAGCAAAAACATCAAGACTGACATCTCTCTGCATTTTGGATACCTCCACCTGAAAGTGAATATCTTTCACAACACTGGGATCCTGCGGAAAGCGAGCAGGTTTGCCCCTCAAGTCCCCATTAAATCATTCCCCTCTCAGCTCAAACATATGCCCTCGAGTTCTGGACTCCCATACCCAGGGGAAAAGACCTTGGATATTCACCCAATCCATGCCCCTTATGAACATCCCAGTCCTCCGATTTCCCACTCATCTTTGTTATGTTATACTTTTTCCCTTTTGTCTTTACATGGTCCTTAACTTCCCTCGTCAGCCACGGCCACCCCTGCCTCTCCTTAGGACCTTTCTTCCTTTCTGGAATGAACTGATCCTGCATCTTCTGCATTATACCCAGAAATACCTGCCATTGTTCCTCCACTGCCATCCTTGCTAGGGGATTGCACCATTGAACATTGGCCAGCTCCTCCCTCATACCTCCATAGCTTCCCTTATTCAACTGAAATATTGTCACTTCCGATTCTACCCTCTCCCTTTCAAACTGCAGATTAAAGTTTATTGTATTGTGGTCACCACCTCCTAATGGCTCCTTTACTTCGGGGTCCCTGATCAAATCAGATTCGTTGCACAACACCTGATAGGCTCCAGCACAAGCTGTTCCAAGAATCCATCTTGGAGGCACTCCACAAACTCCCTATCTTGGGGTCCAGTACCATCCTGATTCTCCCAGTCTACCTGCATGTTGAAATCCCCCATAACAACTGTACTAATATCTTTGCGACAGGCCAATTTCAGCTGACACACTACATCCAAGCTACTGTTTGGGGGCCTGTAGATAAAACCCTAATGGGAGTTTCTACCGTTAGAATTTCTCAGTTCTAGCCACACTGACTCTACATCCCCTGATTCTAGGTCCCCCCCCGTGCAAGGGACTGAATATCATTCCTTACCAACAGGGCCACCCCACCCCCTCTGCCAGTTAGTCTGTCCTTACGATAGCACGTATACTGTTGAATATTCATTTCCCAGGCTCTGTCCACTTGAAGCCACATCTCGGTTATCCCCACATCATCGTAACTGCCAATTTCCAAATGAGCCTCAAGCTCATCCACCTTATTTCTAATGCTTCGTGCATTCATATTTAATATTTTTAATTTGTTACTCCTCTCACCCTTCCTATCAATCCCTATTTCACTTGACCTTATGGCTTGATCCTTTTCTTTTGAGTTTTCTGCTCCATTGATCCCATTGTCTTTCTTGGCTTCTCTTGTTCTAACTTTCTTCTTAAACTTCCAGTTTGTCTCTCTCCTTCCCTCCCCTCCTCCCCTCCTCCCCCCTCCCCCCTCCCCTCCTCCCCTCCCCTCCCCCCCCCCCAGCTATTTAGTTTAAACAAAGCTGTGTTGCAGTGGCAAACCTACCTGCCAGAATGCTGGTCCCCCACCCTTAAGGTGCAAGGCGTCCCTCTTGTATAATTTATCCTTACCCCTAAACATCAGCCTCTCATGCTCCAGGAAAATATCCCTGGCCTATTCAGCCTCCCCCTGTAGCAAAGCCTCCAACCCTGGCAACAGCCTTGTAAATCTTTCCCAACTCCTGTCAAAGTTTCACAACATCTTTCCTCTAGCAGAGAAACCAGAACTGAATGCAGTATTCCAAAAGTGGTCTCACCAATGTCCTGTACAGCTGCAACATGACCTTCCCAACCCCTGTACTCAATGCTCTGACCAATAAAGGAAAGCATCCCATACGCTTTCTTCACTATCTGCCTGAGACTGCTCTCAAGGAACTATGAACCTGAACTCCAAGGTCTCTTCGTTCTACAACTTAACATTTGGATAAGTACATGAATAGGAAAGGTTTGGAGGGATATGGCCCAATCTAGGTGGGACTAGCTTAGTTTCTGAATATAGTCAGCATGGACTAGTTGGACTGAAGGGTCTGTTCTGTGCTGTATGACTCTGTACTGGTCTTGAAACCATTTTACTTGCCTTCCCCCACAAACATCCACGTCTTTGTTGTTCTAAAATCAGATGAACTCAGCCTTGAATATATTCAATGACCCCCTAACTGCAGGGAGACATCCCCACTTCTGAACTCAATTCCTCTTGCTAATATACCACTTGCCTTGCTGATTGCTGGCTGCACATGTCTGACAACTGGCAGTGACTGGTGTAGGAGGACGCTGAGGCCCCTTTGCACATCCACACATCAGCCCTGATGAAGAGAGAGAGAGAGAGAGAGAGAGAGAGAGAGAGAGAGAGAGAGAGAGAGAGAGAGAGAGAGAGAGAGAGAGAGAGACAATAGCAGCTTCAGAAGCTCATGGTCCAACTTCTGCATTTAGACAATAAGGGGGGGGGGGGGGGCTCTAATAAGCAGGAGGGCAATTCCAACTCTGGACTCCTCCCGTGGGTTAAACCTGTATGTCTGATGATCTTGCTCTACGGGTTATTGACTGTGTACATTATGCAACTCACGGTGGTGCCCGTTCGGTCGCCGACTTTCTCCTGACGGCTTGGTGGCATCCCCGCCTCCAACAACGAGCTCAAAGGGTTAGCGGACGGTGTCTTATTTGTCAGGAACATAACCCCGGAAAAGGCTTGCCTTGCATTCCGGGTAGAACTCCCTTGCCGGAGGGTCCCTTTGAGACACTTCAACTGGACTTCATTGAGTTGTAGAAATGTCAGTGCTATAAATATGTTTAGCTTATTGTTGATGTCTTTTCTAAGTGGATTGAAGCCTACCCTTCCCCTAACACTGCTGCTGAGACTGTGGTGAAGATTTTGCTTAAGGAAATGATTCCCTGCTTCGGTATACCTGCGTGCATTAGCTCGGACAATGGACCACACACTTTGTTGGTAATAGTAATGAGGAACTCTTGATGAAGTACAGATTTGGGACGGCCCAAGGAATTCCTTATGAACTCAACTTGTAAGCCTCTCTTGGTTCATCCCGGAGATCGTACCTTTGGTAGTCTGGAATTTAAAAAAGCTCTTGCAGACAGTTTTAGTTTAATTTTAATCATCCCTTTCATTTACTAATAGCATCACTGTTACAACATAACACTGATACCTATAAGCCAGGCTCACTGGATTCTAATAACCCAGGAGAGTAGGACATTGTTCTCCCTTCAAGAGCCCTGGCAGGCTACTCTGTTGTACTATCACAAACAGACTCCCTTTATACACAAGTTTACAAAGGCTATACTGTCCCAAACACAAAAAGTTAACAAAAGCACTGCATGTTCTGAACTAGACAGATAATAGTGAAGGACAATAATTCAAGGGAGAAGTCAATTTGTAACGAGTTTCATTTTGAGGTCAGAATCAAACATTGTTATTAATTTCACAAAGGAACAGCCGTGAATGTTATCACTCGGTGTCCTGTTTGTACAGATTCACTGATGTTCAGGCAAACGTGCTTAATTGTCTTACTCTCCCTGTCTATTTTCTATTGTGCAGCAAATGTGTTATATAATTCAAAATTAGACATTTTAGTCAAAATGTTTAAGGATAGGTTTTCCTCCTGTCACCTGTTTGCTGAAGTCTTTTAACTCTACTGCAGGGTCGTATGAGAATTGCTTTAATGGAACCAGCTATGGGTGTGCATGTTCCACATAACATCTCCTGCCTCTTTGAGACTTGTCTCACCCACTCCTGTAAGACAAAGGGGCCATATACCTCCTGCCCGTATAGACAAACAGCTTGCGTTCCACTGGCTGGGATACAGCAGGCCTTATGCGGCATAAGTAACTATACCCATCTCCATGTACGGAATCCTTCCCTTGCGCATTTATGGGTCCTTTTTCTTTTCAGAATCCCATACTGTCACCAAGACCACTTGCAATAGAGTTAAGGGAGAGCCTAATGGGAACAGAATTCTGAGGACCACTGTCTACCAGATGCACAGCACAGAAACAGGCCCTTCAGTCCAACTCATCCATGCTGGCAAGATATCCTAAATCAATCTGGTCCCATTTACCAGCACTTGGCCCATATCCCTGTAAACCCTTCCTATTTGTGAAGGGCACTGCTTGTCACTGGCCACTCGGGTGTTTCCTTTCTTCCTGGTGGTGGAAATTGAATAAAGATTTGTACACCTTGTGTCTCTCACAATACACCGGTGTAACAGACATCCTGTTCACTCTGAGAGCTGCCAATTTAAAAAAAAATGAACCCATCCTATTCATTTACACATCCAGATGCCTTTTAAATGTTGAGATTATACCAGCCTCCAACTTCCTCTGGCAGCTCATTCCTTACATGCACTGCCCCTCAACATAGGCATTGCCCCCAAAGGTCTCTTTTAAATCTTCCCCACACCCTCACCCGAAACCTATTACCTTGTAGTTCTGAAATTCCCCCATCCCAGGGAAAACACCTTGTCTATTTATCCTATCCATGCCCCTCATGATTTTATAGAAATCTGTCGGGTCACCCTTCAGCCTCTGGCGCTCGAAGGAAAACAGTCCAACCGTGTTCAGCTCAAACCCTGACAACATCCTTGTCAATCTTTTCTGAATCCTTTCAGGTTTCACAACATCCTTCCTCTAGCAGAGAGACCAGAACTGCACACAACATTCCAAAAGTGGCCTAACCTGGTGCAGCTACAACATAACTTCCCAACTTATCTACTCAATTAAAGGATTGAGAAAGTTCTCAAAACCCACAAAAGAC